>NW_016107864.1:892366-966304 GCF_001604975.1 Cebus imitator
ATTTTTAGTAGAGATGGGGTTTCACCATGTTGACCAGGATGGTCTCGATCTCTTGACCTCGTGATCCACCCGCCTCGGCCTCCCACAGTGCTGGGATTACAGGCTTGAGCCACCGTGCCCAGCCCCTTTCTTCCTACTTCTTAAGTGCTGTTCACCAGAGTTCTGTCCATACCCTTCTTCTCTTCTCGCTAAATATCTTCCCTGAATGAGCTCATCTCCTTCCCTTCATTTGCCTGCACACAGAGGATACTGAAAGCCACATTTCCTTTTCCCAGTCCAACCCTCACTGTTGAAATTCAGACCCACCCTGCATGTCCTGGCCATCTTTATCCAGGTATCCTA
This sequence comes from Cebus imitator, assembly GCF_001604975.1. NCBI lineage: Eukaryota > Metazoa > Chordata > Mammalia > Primates > Cebidae > Cebus > Cebus imitator. The sequence goes on from NW_016107864.1 coordinate 892,709, forward strand.
CACTCACCTTCAACGTATCAGCCTCCGTGTATTTCCTCTCTCTAGTGTTCTAATCTCCAGTCATAGTGATCTACTTGCAGTTCCTCATTAGCTCAGCTCAAGGTTTCCTGCCATCTCACTTAGGCAATATTGACTATACCCTCTTCTATCATCACATCCAAATTCTAACACATTATTATACTTAATGATTGACATGCCTATTTCTAGTAAACATTAAGCTTCTTGAAATCAGGCACTCAGTTTATTCATCATTTATTCTAAGCATACAAATACACATAATGTATCTGGAATATATGTGCATCTGTATACACAAATACACTATGAGAAGGTCTAAAGTCCTGTGGAAAGAGCCAGTAAAAAATATTTACTCAAAAACTGATATGGAAAAGGTGGGTAAGTGATGGATGGATAGAAGCACTATAACCATGCTTTCCCCTAGCATGTACACTGGGGCCTCTATGACATACTGGATTATTAAGAAAGTCTAGTGTAGCATTTCACAGGATAAGCGCTGTCTTACTTTTCTGGTAGAGAGACCAGGAAGAGAGAGGAGACTTAAATATAGGAGGTCCAAACTCAGACAAGCCACAAAGCTAGAAATAAAAAGGAAAATGCAACAGGCAGAATAGGATTCAGACTCCAGGTCATTAAGGCAGCAGGATTCAGGAACTCTCACCAGGAAAACAAAATAAAAAGGTCAGAATCCAGGGGCATGTTTTCAGGCAGGAGCTTTAGTCAATGAGTCACAGAATATTAGGAAAATTGTTACAGGTATTCATTAAACCTTCATTATTTTAGAGGAGAAATATTAAGGTTCTAGACAATAGGCGTTCAAAACTCAGATGTCCATCTATCTGTCTATCCATCCATCATCCACCCATCCATCTATGCATCCATGCAATTATCCATGAATTTGATATTCATTTGCAATTCATGATAAGCTACTATGTTTAGATACTCTGCTAGTCATTGGGGATACAAATATGAATGAGTAATGTTCTTTTCTATCAAGTAGCCCACACTATGCTAGGAAAGAAAGCAATATAATCAACATACTGCAATTCAGTGTGATCAGTGTTTTAATATAAGATTGGTCTGTGCATTGATGATACTAAAGAGGAAGCTCTCAAACTGGCCTTGTGGGAAAAATTGTCAAGTGTTCTAGTGATAGATAATGGGCATGAGCCACAAGGATGAAGTCTAATATGAAATAAAAGCTTTTGAAAACCAGAATCTCCCAATTTTTTCGCCACCAAGGTTCAGAAAAGATATCATATGTGTGCAGAGTAGAGAAGATAGGTGTGTGGGGGCTGAAAGAGGAAGAGGAAATGAAATCAATTTCTACTAGTCAGTCTCTGTGTTTAGTTTCCACTTCAATTTCCTTTCATGCCAGGAGTTACCAGGAGCCACCAGATGTGCAGTACTTAACTCATTCTAGATTTTTCTTAGTCAAATTTATTTAGCCAGTGTCCATCTATCTGCCTTTCTCTTAGAGGAAGGAAAACAGGAAGGAAGAAGGGAAGGAAGGAAGGAAGGAAGGGAGGGAGGGAGAGAGAGAGACAAGGAGGGAAAAGAAGGGAGGAAGGAAGGAAGGAAAGAAAGAAATTATCCTAGAAACAAGTAATGAAAGCCAGCCCCTCCTTTTCTGAAGCCTTACCTTGAACGTGGCTTCAAGAGAGCTTTAGTAGGTCAGTGATTCCACAAGCCCTTCAGGGATCAGGCATGAGGCCACTACCTCAAGAAATTGTTCCTGTGAGTTACTTTAATGAATCAGGTCAGACTGACACAACATCTCCCAGATATAACCTTAAGAAATAAATGGAGATGAGGTGTTGGCAACGCATGTGAGCTAAAAAAATTTACCCCACAAAAAGAGCATAATTTTCTAAGCAGCATTCTGATTCATGACTCTCACATTTATATCCCAACAATGAAGCTCTCTCACAGGAAAAATGAGCAGGATACAGAAGAATGTTTTTTAAAACCTTAAAAATTGAAAAATTGAGGAATATGAAATATGCTAAATTGTTTCATCTTTGCTAATCAGATATAAGCTGAAACTTTAAATAAGAAAATGTCCCCAAATTAAATCCAAACTACACTCTACTAGTTTCCCCATAGCAGTACATACCCAAGAATACCAGGCAGTTTTCAGCATTTGTTTGTCAACATTTTATTCTCATTTTGAAACAGAAAAACAAATGAAGGGTCTATTTAAATAGCAACTCCTACTAGTTTTCCTTGGGTTAGCTGGTAATACAATTTCATTTCTAAGACTAGGCCCTACTTTTACTGTTCTCCCTACTCCCTCCCTTTGAACATGAGTTCACTCTTCTTCATTTGAGCATTGTCTCTTCCCATAAAAGTGTGCATTAAACTTACATATATTATATATATATATAAATCTCCATGTTATATATAACATGTTATATATCATATAATACGTATAATATGATATATATTAAATATCATATAATACATAATACAAGATATTATATATTAAGATATATTATTATATAGGATATATACGTAACAACTCTAATGGCAGAGTCTGAGTCTTTATGTTTATAATTTGTTCATCCATCTCACTTGTGACCAGGCATTACCGAGGCACTAGGCCCACTTGTGAATGGTCGCTTGACTAGAGTGAAAAGTATGTCACTACAATCATTATCTGTAATCAACAGTTTCACCAATATTCACTATATTTGACTTGGTTAGGCAGAGGCAGTAGGTTTAAAGAGACCATTGAAAGAGTTTAACAAGAATAGAAATGAAATGTCCTTCTAATTCTTTCTCATATCTAAAATGAAGCTAATCAAGAGTCTTTACTTAGTGACCAAAGTGGTGTTACTCTCGAAAATAAAACAAAGTAAATCACTTTTCTAGTTCAAATAGTTTCCAAAGAAAGTTTAAGGGAACGAAAATGAGAAACATAAATGGAAAAGAATTGACATTTCACCAGAGATTCCACAACTGATGAAATTTTCTAGTATCATATAATTATCCCAGAAAAGATGCTTTCTCCAGTCTAACCTAAACTTCTTTGAATCGTGTAAATTCATTCCTCTTGGACCTTATCCCAGATGCCACTGAGAATAGTTTTCCCCTAGTCATATATACTACTCTTCCCTTGTGTGTGATTTATGGATTTTATTCTTTATCTTTTCTATTTATAGCCATGGCTCTCCTAATGAAAAGAATATGCTTCGATGCACACATCATTATTCAAAATCTTTTGAGAATAACAGAACTAACAGTTAAGCTCATGTGTAAATAAAACATTACCTGCCCATCTCCAGATCTTTCAACCTTCTCAGCTGGCCCTTCAATCTCTCAGGATGCCCTCCAATGTTGGATCACAAAACAGGCCCTCTCCAACTGCCAGGTCAAGACATACCTTCTTCCTAACACCTAAACTCCTTTCAAAATTTGCTGAATTCCAATAGCAGGATCTTAGCTAAATTATTGCAGATATCCCAGGATTTATCTGCATAGCCCTGTTGATGCTATATGTCTTTCCATTCACACTTCCAGAAAAGACAATATAAAGGAAACTGCTTTCTTCATTACAGATACAGGTCTGCCCAGTAATGTTGACTTGGCCAATTTTTAGCCTCCTAAGATCTTAATTTTCCGGGGCTAAGAGGTACAGTTATGAAACAGCAGAGCTGAAAACCTATTCTTGATGACAGACAATCTGAGATGGGATGCTATGGTTGTACAGGAGCTGTGTGATAGGAGGAACTCCTTTGCATCTACACAAATAAGATAATTGCCCTTAACTCATACAGAGTGCACAAATAGCACATGTCTTGTGTGATTACCACTTTCTGTAAAAATCCATCTACACTGTGAAGCAGGTGATATAATGGTTATCCACCAAGTTTTGCAGATGGGAAAATAGAGGTTATTTCCTGCAAGAAAGAAAGAAGGAAAAGTCTACTGCGGTGGCTCATGCTTGTAATCCCAATGATTTGGGAAGCAAAGGCAGGATAGCATGAGCCCAGAAGTTTAAGAGCAGTCTGCCAGCCTATGTGATATACCAAGACCCCATCTCAAAACAACAACAATAATAACAACTTAGGGAGATGGAGAAATTAGGGGAAAAGAAGAGAATAATACACAGCCTGGCACCTTAGTTGAAAGAGTAAGCCATGGCTTCCGAGAAGATATTCTATATACTTTGATTACCTTTGAGATGAAGATCTTAGGTTTCTTGAGGTTGATAAGGCAATTCTATAATCTAGACAACCTTATTCTAAAGACAACCTTACAGGTAACTGGGACTAAGCCCTGTGTGGCCCCTGGGGGTGTATCAGTTTGCGAGTATGCCAGTATCCTCCTCCCCACCCACTGCTCCAGAGACCAGTGATGGGCAAAACCTGAATAATTGCATCCTTTTTGTTGTCCATGGTAGCTTTTATAAAGGTATGTTGTTCTCAACAGATCTGTTAATGGAAACCTGTTAGGAAGTCAATTTCTTTAGTCTTTCTTAAATCACTAAATGCTTTAATTATTTTTTTAGTAATAATATTCTAAGCTATTGAAAGCAAGACTAGCTTCTGCTTATGATGGCTGAAGCCAGATTGGCTCAATAATTCTCCTTTTAAATACATATCAGGTTGCACTCCAACTTTTAATTCACTTATTGACAATGTCTCTACCCAAATCTTAAGGCTATGAAACAAATACTTTGTAAACTCTTTCCAGAAAGAAGTTCAAGCTGAAATGATGTCAGGGCATGAAGAAAATTAGTTCTTTAGAATGGGTAGAAAGAGAAGGAATGAAAGGGTGGTGAAGATAAATTTTGGCTTTCAGAGTAGAAAGCCACAAAAGCATCCAGAAATTAAATATTTTTAAAATGTAATAATGGCTTTGTGCTTTTCATATTAGCTAGTAACTGCTGAGAGTCATTAGGCATAGTATGCAAAAGGCAATAATTGAATGTTCAAATACTCTGCAGTGCCACAATGGAATTTCTATTTCTAGCATCCACTGTAATTATGAATCATCTCGATATATGGGACTTATAGAAGAAATGCTGTCCTCAAATCAAGTTTGCATTGCTCAAGCTATTTTTACCCTTATTTTAACCAGTGGAGGTAGACATTCCAATTTGCTGCGCATAAAAAAGCTATTGCTTTAGCCACTGTTTGGTATTTTGAAGTACAGGAAGTCTTCTCAAAGGGGTTCAAGGTGATGGGAAAGATGAAAGACTCCGAGTTCCCCAAAGCTCACATTTTCCTAGGCCTCACCAGGCTTTACAGCCATTTTATTCATTACAGCACATGTTATCTCTAGGTCCTTCCTCCTCTGCTGCAGGATGTTCTCTCAAGCCGTCTTCCTTCCTCTGCCAGGCCATCCCTTGGAACTTAGAGCTACCAATCTCTTTAGCCATTCCAGGACATACCCTCGACCAGACAAGCTGCTTCTACCTGCATTTAAGTTCAGCCTACCCACTTCCATCATCTAAATAATTCCTACAACTCTACTTCTTTCAAAAATAAAAAAAGCAAAACAACAAAAAAAGAAAAAACACTTCCCAGTGAGTAGCCCAATGGAACTGACTTTTAGCTCAAAAACATATGTGCAAGAGATTGGAGTTTAAGTCAAAAAGTTTCTGGGTTTTAGTTAACAACAAACTGAGAATAGACCTGGGTAAATGGGATGCAGTTGCCAAAAAACTCTCTGTCTTAAGTTGCTTTTACAAAAGAATACTAATCTAGCAAAAACAATAGTCATTTTATATGTGGCATCAGTCACGTGGCAATCAGCACATAATATCTGGACGGTGTGTTCACATCTGAAATGTTGAGTAAATAGAGTTTACACAAAGTGGGGATGAGAAAAATACTTAGTGACTTGGAAAACATATCACAAAACACTGTAAGCAGCAAGGGATGTTCAAGACCATTGAACATTTTCCCGCTCAGTTTGTTCTTCTCTCTGACTTCTCATTTCCTCCTCTGACAGTATCATTATAACATATACTAAGTCCCTATTATCTACCATGCCTTGTGATGGGCACTGGAGAAATAAAGGTTATTTATTAGGCCTGGTCTCTGACCCTAGCCCCTGGAGCTTCCAACCACTCATCCTCAGAATCCAAATACTGTGGATTTAAACAGTGAAAGCTCTGTCAAAAATACCTCATGACACTTTGTTTGTGATGAGTGGCACTTAAGCACACTTTAGTTAATAACATTATTAGAGTGAATATCATTGTACAGTGGAAAGAACATGAACTTTCCAACCAGATATAACTGGGTTAAAATTCTATTCTTAGCATTACTACCTGTGACATTTCTTTAAAGTGGGGTTGTATTACATGATTATAATAACCACTCAAATAACACTGATAATGGATGGAGGATTAGACACATCCAATAAGTGATAGAATGGGGATTCAAACTCACACAGCCTGACTTCAGAATCCAAGTGAAGTAGAAAAAAACTCCATCGTTAGATTAAAACCAGATTGGTGCCACAGTTTTGGTCAATGGTCTCTGCATGCTCAATTCATACACATGGAAAAAAAGCTGCACTATTTTTCAGAAATCTCTAAGAATATCTACCCAGCTCATTCTGTACAACTTTTGCCATGCAGAAATAGGGCTCTTTGTAACCTAAGAATGATGGACTGGGCCTAGCAGAGATTATCATGATGAAAACATTCTGCCTTACTGTGGGTCCATTCAGGTGCTCTCACTTATCCTTTCCAATCCACTTGTTCAGCACACTTAAAAATGGCTATGCTTCTCCCCAAGGCAACTTCTCAGGCAAAGACTATTGCTCTTTCTGTCACTTGGGCTTCATGGATAATTGGAAAGCCTGTGTAGGTGCTGGCACTTCTACAGCAGCTGTTGATTTGCTCTCACACACAGTAGGAAGATATGCCATAATTTGTAAAGAAACAAATCTTCACTGAAGTCCAATCAGATGGATATAAATTGTTGCAACCCACCATGCAATGACAAACATACTCAGAAACCGTCTTTCAGCCATGTGAGTCCAAACAATCTGTAAAAATAGAGCTAAGGCCCCGACAGGAAGGCGTAGTGCAAGTAAAATGACTGCAATATAGCATCACGGGAAGAAGATAAAATGGAATTTCCAAAGGTTTTCATAAAAAATAGCATTGAACTGTTGGAGAAATTACAATGGCTACCGTTGGAGGGCTTATTCAATGCCAAGAATTAAGCTAGGCATTCTATCTCACTTTTTCCATCTATCCATTTATTCATACATTCATTTGAAAACAATGATGAAGCACCTACAGTGTTGCAGGTGCTACAGTAAGGGCTTGGAATAAAGCAATGATATACGTGGTTTTTAACAACACAGAGGTCATAATCTAGTGGAAGACACAAATTTAAGATGTTTTTGTCAAAGTAATTTTTCAAATTAAACTTATCATGTCCAAAAAAGAGAGTTACTTGGGGTACTGCTATAATTTTTTCTGGAGAAGGTACTTGAACTAAGATATAAAGTACAAGTGGAGGTTACCAGGAGAAAAGCAAGAACAGAAGGAATTGCACATGGGGAGAATATCAAAAGTACTCTGAAATGCAAGTGTTGCCATGCCATTTTACAACTAAGGACACAGGCTTAGAGAGGGTGAATAGCTTGCTTAAGATCACACACTAGAAAATACTGAATCTTGATTTGATTTGAACCCAAATAATCTTTTTTCCTAAGGAATTATCTTCCTTATCGAATATATATTTTGAAAAAGCACTCTTATGGGGAGGAAGGCAGCAGATCACACTGCCACGTGTGTGCCTATGCAACAATCTTGCATGTTCTTCACATGAACCCCAAAACCTGAAATGCAATAAAATTTAAAAAAATAATAAAAATAAAACTTGAAAAATAAATAAATAAAAAAGCACCCTTCATCCATCATTAGTACATTACCTTTAAAAATAAAAACAGAGATACTTTCCTGTCTCAGGGATTTTTTTTCCCATATTTTTGGATGATAATGGAAGAAAATACTTTACTTTCAAACATGTGACTTGTATTGCTCAGTACACATAACCAAGACGGACTTCGTTTTATTTGCATCACTAGGAGAGTTTTTCTCCTGTCCTTTTCAGACTTCCCTCTGGAAAATCCTCTCACCGATAGTGGCTTAATGTAACACAATTTAAATAAAACAAAGCAGGTATTGTAGTTGGTAAATGAGTGAGGTCCTGGTATCACAGTGATGGATATACCAATAGATAGAGTTGTCGACACCAGGAGGCCTCAGGAAATCATTTTTCTATTATGTTTTGAGACATCTTATTTTAGGAACTTTTCTCTGTGCCAGTTTTTTATGGGTTTGCACAGTGATAATAATAGCGATAATAACAAAAATCTCAAGGAAAGATAATCATTTAGTGGGAGACTATGTAGCAGCCACTAAGCATTTTATTGTTGTTTAAGACATACAGCTTCTGCACTTTAACATCTCTGAAATTCAGATGTGTCTCATAATCAATGACAGTTTACAACTATTGGTATTTTTTTCTCCACTACAAATAAAATAATTCATGCTATTTATAATCAATGAATTCTTAGAATCAACAAAATATGAAACATAAATTTTATTTATCTTCACACAAACTTGTGAAGAAGTCCTAATGTAATTTTTTGACTGACAAATAAAAATTGTATATATGTATTGTATACAACATGTTGTTCTTAAATATGTATAAATTGTGGAATGGCTAAGTTGAGCAAATTAATTTTTGCATTCTCTCACATACTAATTATTTATTTGTGTTGGAAACACAATGTACTCCCTTAGCAATTTTCAAGAATACAATACATTTAGGCCGGGCAAAGTAGCTCATGACTATAATCCCAGCACTTTGGGAGAGTAAGGCAGGCAGATCACTTGATGTTAGGAGTTTGAGAACAGCCTGGCCAACAGGGTGAAACCTCATTTCTACTAAAAATACAAAAATTATCCAGGCATGGTGGCTCACACCTGTAATTCCAGCTACTTGGGAGGCTGAGGCATAAGAATCGCTTGACCCAGGAGGTGGAGGTTGCAGTGAGCTGAGATCACGCCACTGCATTCCAGCCTGGGCGACAGAGCAAGACCCTGACTCAAAAAAAACAAAAAGAAGAATACAATATATTGTTATTAACTATAGTCACTACATTGTACAGTATAACTCTTAAATTTATCCCAGTCCAGTATCTTTATTTGTCATATAATGAAACAGTCTTAAAATGTTAAGTAACATATCTCAAGTTACAGGGCTATTAAATGGAGAACTACAATTCTGACTCAGTTTTGTTCTCTCCAGTCTTTGAGACAAAATAGTGTTCCAGAGATTTGCTTTGAAATGACTTAGATGCTCAAATGATTATAGTTGGATCAATGTCATCATTTTCTGTTACCATGTTACTGCATGTACAGATTTATTATGTGTTTGATTTCTCATTTGTGCAGCATGAGGGATGTTTTGGATTGTGTACTAAAAAGAAACTTGGGGTCAGGTTTTAATATAAATGATGAATAAAATTCCAGTTAAGTTCATGTATCACAGCAATTCAGAATAGAGGCTTTGAGTCACACAGCCCAGAGCTGAATTTTGGTTCTTCAACTTGCTAACTCTACAACCCTGGGCAAATCATGTACCCTTTCTGAGTTGAAGTTTATCATATATTATGTGGGTATATGAAATATATTTAAACAAACACAGTATCCCTTGAAACAGACTAGAAAACTGCAACCAGAGAATGAGCAGATGCTCAAGTCCCTAATTCCTTTAAAATACTGCAGAGAGCATGAATGGTATGAGCCACTGCTAAACATACCATGGAGTTAGGCACTGGTAGAAGGTCCCCTCTCCACAAGATGCTGAGGAAATGGAGCATCTGTGCCATGGTGGCATTCTGCCCATGAGTTCTAGTCTGCACTAGGTTATACCTCCGTGTTAATCCAAGCTCCTGATAATAGCAACTCCTCTAGCAAACAAATGGCCCGGTACAACAAGCATTTCTTGCTGCAAGCTATAACTTGTTGATAGAAGGTTCAGAAGCTGCATGAAAATTTTAAATATCAAAGTTAAGGCTTATTTTGATAATTTAACTAGAAAATATAAGTGTCCTTGTAGTATGGTATAATTTCAGTTAAAGTTAGTGTTATGATTTAACGATGATAGTAGCGATGATGAGGATGGTGATTATGATGTTCATGATCATGATTATTTGAATGACTACCTCATCTTAAATTCCATTTAAACATATTATGCATTTGCTCTATGTTCGGCAACATGCTAGAGTTAGGCACTTTATTTAGATTTCACAAAAACCTTGTAAAGACTATTGTTGTCTCCTCTTTCCAGATGAAAATGTTGGGTCTCCGAGGCAATACCATGGTCTTCTGATTCTAAGCATTTCATTACATCATAAACAGTTTGAAAGAGCCCTTCTTATTAAAAACTTGACATAGGATCATTTTTTTCTGTGTAAGATTTTATATTTCAAAATGTTATACATATTTTCTTATTTACTGCCTTTAAAAGAAATTTATTGAAAAACATGATAATATGTGAGTAGTCAGATACAAAATTTTATTTTTGTTCTTTCAAAACCCAAAAAATCCATTAGAATAGCTTCTATGGAAAATTCTGCCAACAGCATATATTAGTGAGGATTTAGAGCAACTAAAACTCTCATAAATTGCTAGTAGGGAAACTAGCAAATTCTTCTGAATATTTATCAATCCTGTGACCCAGTAATTCCACTTCTAGGCATTTACCCAAAAGAAGTAAAAATAAATGTCCAGAAAAAATATGTGTGAATATTCATCATCACTTTATTCATAGCAGTCCAAACATACACAATTCAAGTGTTCATAAATAGGAAAATGGACAAAAGCTGTGGTAAACTTTTCTAGTGGAATATTACTCACAACAACAGAGATGAATCCTAAACCTCATTTTTCTGACTGAGAGAAGTAAAACAGTATATGCTCTGATTTCATGCCCATAAAGCTCTAGATTAAGCACACCTGTTATATGGTGACGATATTCAAAACAGTGGTTGCCTCAGTTTAGGGGATTAACTGAGAAGGGATGTAGAGAAATATTCTGGGGTGATGGAAATGCTCACTGTTTAAATACAGTGTGGGTTAGATGGGTATATATATTGTCAAATCTCATTAATTGCAACAGTTACGATCTGTACATTATACTGTATATAAATTATACTGACTCATGAAAAGGAAAACACAGCAGGAGCTGCAATTAAGTTTTTTTAATCATACTAGTATTTTAATTTTATCTCTTTAGATTGAATATTAGTTTTATGAATAGCCATAAAAACCCCTTCTATTTTTACTGCTTCAGTTCAGCCCTAACTGCTTTTACCTGTATGGCAGAAACTGATACTGGTAATAATTATACTCTAATGTCCAATCACTCCTCTGTTTCTGCAACTCCCAAGTTTAGCTGGGCAAATGGACCACCAGCCGAAGACCACACTCCCCAGACTTTCTTGAAGCTAGATGTGGGTATATGATTAAGTAATATGCAACTACTAGGTTATATCCTTAACAGGCAAGGAGACTGCTTTCTTCTCCCCTTTTCTCTTCTCTGTGACCAAGATGTACTCCTAGCAGATATGACATTCGGCCAGTTTCAGACATGTGGATTTGACAATGATAGAGCCTTAAGATAAAGGGAGCTTGGGTTCTCACCCTTTCAAGTCACCAACACAGGCACAGACCACTTACCAAGACTTCTAAAGGAGAAAGAAATAAAATTCTCTCATTTACACTATTGTATTTGGGGAGTCTTTTTGTTATAGTTTGCTATGTCCTAATTAATACAACCACCGTACATTTTAGGCAACTTCTGTAGGACCTTGTTTTGGGAACCCACTAACATCTGCTTGAGAAGAAAATAGAAAAATCTGATGAAGAGATCACTGTCACATGAAATCCTCATCACCCACAGAGGAACCTTCAGCCCCAAACAAGGCAGCAGCTTTGAGAGCTAACACAGGGTAGACCATAGCCCCAGGTACTCTGTATGGCTCACAGGCATCCTCGTCAATATTACACCCCAGGTGTGGAGGAGTTACAGAGCTTGCAGCTGGACCTTCATAGTGAACCTCTCGGCCTGCACATCTCCAGAGGAAGAACTATCAAAGCAATTGGACCTCCCTCCTCACTGTTATCTTTCCAGACTCCCCAGAGAGATCGTTTTCCTCTCAATCTAACCTGACTTTCAAAGTTTCATTCCATCTCACCAGTTTACATTTTGTTTATTTCAGTTTCATCTGCTCCTTGTTTTGACACAGTGAGCTTGTTATAGTTTTCAATGCTTTTTAATCTGCCTGTACCTTACTCTGGATCAATGCTGACTCTCTTGACATAAGTGTGCCAGGAGACTTAATTAACCGCTTAGATATTTCCTTACACATCACAGTTCCCAAAGTACATTCATTTCTTTCAGCACATTTTTATCTTCAAATAACTCTTGAATTAAGCAGAAAATTCTTGGTATCTCTATTTACACATGAGATACCTAAAGCACAGTGAAAATAATACATCCAAGATTGCATAAAGAGATAGCGCAAAACTGAATTTCCTGATTATAAGTCTAATGCTCTGCTTAACTACGATCTAATCCTTGGTATCCTGTTTAAAAAGGCAGAACAATAGACATAAGCAGAGCACTCATCTCTAGGCAAAGGAATGATGAGTGAGGACAAAAGAGGGTTTTAAATTCCTGCAAATTAACCTTCCTTCCTTGTTTTGGCGAATGGCATCACCATGAATTCAGCCATCTAAGACGGAAAAATTGTCTTCATCCAAGATATTTCCCTTTAAGTTTCCCCACTCAATCATCTGCCAAGTTTTCTTCTTTTAACCTCTTTCTAATTTCAAATAAATATATCTTACTCATTTATGTTTATTATTAGTGACGAGACCTTTATACTATACAGCCTGGTTTAATCAATACCTTTATAGCTTTTGTCTTCATCTCTATTTTTTCTCTCCTCCAATCCATTCTTCACACCACCCACCGTGATCTTTCTATAAGACAGATCTGACGCTGGCACTTTCTGCTTGAGTTACTTTAATTGCTTCCTTTAATTTTCTGAATGAAGTTTACATTCTTTATCATTGCATGCAAGGATTTTCATGACGTATTCCCATACACTTCTGCAGATTTCTTTCTCTCTTTCCCTGCATTCACCCTTTGTTCTGTCATACTGAGCTACCTGAAGCTTCTCTAATGCCTCATTCTGTTTCCTGTCTCTATGCCAAGGTTCAAAAAATAAACATATTTATAGATCAAACAGATAACATAGCATGTATAACACCCTATATGTAAGGTAATAGGGAGCAGTGCATAAAAAATTAAACCCAAATTTAAAACACTATGCTGAACTCAGACTGCTTTGAAGAACTATTCCAATTGCAAGCAGATAGATAACAAGACTTGATTCTGTTTTCCTATATACTGTTTCATCTATCAGCAATATCTCTATTCCCTTCTTTGTCTCACTCAATCCAACTAATTCTAATTCAGTAGTGCCCCCCCATTCTGCAAGGGATACATTCCAAGGCCTTCAGTGGATGGCTGAAGCTGCAGATGATAGTACAGAACTCTATGTTCACTATGTTCTTTTCCTATACATACATACCCATGATAAAGTTTAATTTCTAAATTAGGTGCAGTAAAGATTAACAACAACAATAATAAAATAGAACCACTATAACAATATACTGTAATAAAAGTAGTGTGAATGTGGCCTCTGCCTTTCTCTCTCCAGGTATCTTACTCTACCCACCTATTTTAGGCTATGGTTGACCACAGGTAACTGAAACAGTGGAAATCAAAACTGTGGATAAGAGGAGCTACTGTACTCAACTTGGTCAATGCTTTCTCTGACCACAGGTTTCCTCACTTTGGAGAAGCTCTCTCCTAAAGTGTCCCTTCTTCATTATTCTGCCACCTCCATTACTATGTGAGATCGTAAAGGCGGAGTGGTTGGCTATGTCTTATTTAACCTGAACTTCCAGTGCCTAGCATACAAGTGTGATGCTCAATACATATTTTAGTGGATGACTACCTGAGTAAGTCAATTTATGCCCGAATGGGATAAATGACAATAAATGAGTGACCTGAATATGATTCTGACCTACAAATCTATAGTACTTATAGTATTAACATTGATGAGGAATAAATTTTTCCCCTCAGTTTCACTTTCTTCTCATCAGTGGAAGACTGTTTACTACTGCTCTGAGGTAATGCTTCTCTTTAAGTCCTCATGTTCTACTTTTTATTTCAAGCAGCTGAATATCAGTAATCTGGGTTTAAACCGAAATGCTCTTTTCTTCCTGAAAATCACAAAGATTTTGTTTTGCTTTGTTTTGCAGTTAAGTGATTGTCACTGGATAGTAAAAATAGAGAAATGCCACATCAGAGTTTCATTTCCAAACAAATACCACGCAACAAAAAAGCAATTAAATATTAAGACTGTAGTCTCTTCATCAACAATCTACATGCGTATAAAATAGCAAGTTAGTGGAGATAATGGGATCGTAATTGGCTTGGAAAATGAGGTTGGTGAAATAATGATATGAGATGGGCTTCAGAAGGAATGAAGGAGGCAAATTTTCAGTGTCACTGGTGTAGAGAAAAGTAGTGCCTGGCCAAAATAATTCTTATAGGAGATGCTGTGCCTTAGAGAGCTCAGAAACAAATTAGGATGGAGGCATGAACAGCTAACTAATCAATTGTTTCTTGAAGAAGGGAGTGAAGGACTCATTTTCTCCCTTGATGGGCTGGGTGCTTCATAAGTAGTGGATGCCAAATAACTAGGAAACCATAGCTTTATTGAATAGCAAGGAAGCAAAAATAGAAAGAAAGGCAACCATAAGTTAGAACTGAGCTCCCAAGGCAGATCTGTGAAGGGAATAAGGGGCATCAAGCTGCTGCCTAGTTAGAATGAGATCATTAGAGGAACGTGATTATAATCAAGCCACTTCTGTTCATGACACCAGGATCCCACATCTGCCTGAGACTGCAAGCTCTGAAGCGACTGCTGATTGAAGTTGGGTAAATGATAAGAGTAAACTGGAGCCAGATAAACAATTTTGCTTTGAATTAAGTGATGAGTGTACCTCAGAATAGAGAGCGGCCTATTGTAGAAACGGGGTCAAGAGGAACTATCAAAAGCTCCTTTGTTCTAGTCCCTTTCTTTCAGGGCAAATGATACCTAATCCAACACAGGTGAGAGTTGGGCTATGCCTAACTTACAGCAAAGGAGTTCCACTAAGCCCTGTAGGCAACAATGTATACAAGTATTTACCTGACAGGCAAATAAGAGTGGATCCCAAGACTTTCCCTCCATTTACTGGGGAAAATTCTGAAGACAGGAAAAGTCGCAAGTGTGTGGATGTTTGCTACCCATCACCATCTGGGGCAGCACACAGCCATCTAGCTGGCCTGACATCAGATTCTTGGAGGCAGACCATGACCCTTGGTCCTTGGGACTTCTAGATTGCATGACTAGAGAAGCACCAGCCCTTGCACAGATATAATCAAGGGCTGGAGTCCAAGTCTAGTAGTTTCACTTCACGACCTGAAAATAATATTGGCCTCTAGCTCTGTTTTAGGACCTCTGCATTTGTGTTTGGAAAAGACACTTCCCTTTGGTATAATTAGGGAGTTGAGGTTCCATGTCATTCACCAACCTAATACCTTTTAATGGCCTTCTACTCCCAGTAAGATAAAATCCACAGTACAGCGTGGCATGCATGGCCTTTGTGAATCTGAACCCTGCTTATATATTCACCCTGATCCAGTCCTGCTCCCTCATCTACGTCCTCTACTTGGGCAAACTGTGTGCCCAAACTTTTCCATATCTCTTTCCCTTTACACATATAATTCACTTTGCTTCCAAGATTCCCACCCAAACATACCTATGGTGCTAGTGGGATGGGGATTCTTACCCACCCTTCAATGCCTGCTCTAATCTATCCTCCTGTTATGATGATGACATAAATCCCCGCAACAGAACTGCTTCCTCCCGATCCTTGGCAAACCTGCTCCTCATAAAGTTCTTTATCATTTAACATGAGTTGCCGTAAGTAGTGCTTTGCAAATAGAATGCACTCAATGAATGTTATGTGATATAATGTTTTATCACAGAATTTGGCAGTTTATCAGTCTATTACTGCATATATCTTCACTTCTAGACTATGAAAATGCCCCAAGGGAAAAGAATGTAAAGTGTTCATCTTTGTACTCCCAGCACGTTTTCACCAGCACTGTCATCAGGTAGAATTTAATTACTCTCTCTTATTTTTATTCCCAGGTAAAGAGAGATTATTGCATTATAAATTATTTTTAAAGGAAGAAGTATTTGGGCTTGAATACTAACTGTCACTTACTACCTGTAAATGTATAATTCTAAACTTTGTAGATCCTCAGCTTCCTCATCTGGAAAATAGGGGAGAATATTTACATTTTAAGTTTTTTCTTAGACTTATGTGAGGTCATTTTTATTAAGTATGTGGCACATGGTAGGACCGCTATAAATGTACAACTCTGACCTGGAGTTCAAGACAAAGGTTATTAGGATGCTGGAGGTAGAAGCGTGTTAACAGAAAAAAATTTATTAAAAGAGAGATTTTTTTCAAACTTTGAAGTTACAGAAAGAAATGAGTCACACAAACTTTTTCTGACTACCTTGCTCTTTTACTGTGAAATATAAAAGGATGCAATTGTGTGCTCTTGGCAAAGATTCTTACCCTTAACGTGAAACTTGAGGAAATCCAAAATGCAATCTTAAGATTTTAAAATCAGATACAGAAGTAGAGTGTTTATCTCCTTTTTGGAAAGTGACTCAATGAAAAAAGTACTTGAGCTAGGAAAAGAATTTATGACATGAAACTTAAAATAATACTGCCCTTTGAAACTGGTACTGGAGGAATAAGAAAACTTTTAGGTTTTAAATGAGGTTAGTTCTCTCTCACTCTCATATATATATAATATACCTTCCTCACCCTCCTTTCTTCCCTCCACTCTTTTCCTTTTTGAAGAGAAACAATATCAAAAAGGATCAGCATTTTAAGCATAAAATACTAAAAACTTTAATTTACTATAGAGTCACTCAAGGTAAAAATCCTACGTTTTGTTGCCATGTCTTTCTTTCGGATTGAGGGCTTGCAAAAGAAATTCGTTCTATGAAGTAAAGACAAAAGAGTGGCCCCTAGTTATTTAGAAGTCAGTACTCTGGGGTTTTAACGGCCTTTGTGTGCTTCATGGTACAAAGCATGGGGTGCGTTTACTATCTTTTCTTCTTCCTGTCAAGTTTTCCCATGTTCTTAGGCACAACAGCCTGTTTCCTCAGAATGCAGCTTCACATATTCTCCCTTTGCCTCCCAGTTGGTTTTTTGCTTCTTAAGATTAACAACTCAATGTTTACATTACTCTGCCCATTACTTTGCATTATTTCTATTGATATTCACGAATTTGATCATGAAAAAGAGACAGAGGTTTTAACCCCCACTTAAAAACAATGAAACTGATAGTTTTACAAGTCAAGTGACTTCCCAAGATCACCTAATACATACACTCAACCTAGGATCTCCAAGGGTAAGACTTGGTCCATCATAACGCCAAGTGCTGGCTGGATATGGACAGGACCACAGTCCCTAAGTGCCTGGCCCTAAACTCCAGGTCTACCTCATTCAGTGTTTAGGGTTACATCATTGGTGTAATAGTATCATCTCTTGCTTCTCATTTTCTGCCCAGGTAAAAGATGCCTTTGTAATGAAGTTTACTTCTGGAAGGATGGAAAACTCATAAACCTCTCCCCACTTGTGCCACAAACACTACTATTACTACCAGTTTTTCTGATCATAATTTTTGTTTTATCCTCAACACTTCTCAATTTTTCTGGAGTTGATGAAGGAAAGTAGGGACAACACAAGAGGAATGGGAAGCCCAATTCTCTGGGTTGAAAAGTGGTTACAGCTCATGTCTAGGTTATTACTTTCTACCTTTGAAAACTTGTCAGGAGCTGGAAGTTTTGGCTACAGACTCGTGTCAATCAGGAATTTGACTTTCCTACCAGAGTCAAATGTCAAACTCAGAGCCTTTCTGCTCATTTCCTCACCCAAGACTCTAATTGAAGTTAACTTAGTTGGTGTCCAAATCCACATGGGAACATTTGATGCTCTTATCTTAAATGCAAGTGAGACAGGAAAGGAAAAAGGAAATGAAGACAAAAAGAGAGAAAGGGAGGGCAGGAGGAAGGAAGGGAGGGCAGGAGGAAGGGAGGGAGCGAGGGATGGAGGGAAGAAAGGAGCCAGAAAAGGAAGGAGGAAAGGAGGGAAGAAAGGAGGGAGGAAGTGTTCATCTGGTTCAGCTGGAGTCAGTCTAGGTCAGCTGATACAAATACAGATATCTAGGTTGACTCCTTTAGCAAGAATTAATACAAACTATCAGAGAAGAAGACAAGGATTGATATAACACAAATATAGGTGCTAAGCAGGTAAAGGAGTAAAAGATAAGGTTTCTTGCACAGAATGCCAGGATCTGCCTGGAAATATAGGTCACAGCGTGTCAGCTTGCTGTTATTCAGTAAGGACATTTTCCCTTAGCACCTGAGGGTTAAGAAAGAGCCCTTTCTGGAGCAAGGAATCCTTGCAGGAGTGGGGATAGGAGTAGAAGAAAGGTAAACACAAGATAGTCAGACTTGTCTGTTAAACTAAACCCTGTAAGTGGACTGAATTCCAATAGTTAAGCCATGAACCTTACAACTTATGCTGGTTATAACCCTATAATAGGTCTGAATTCCTATATGTAGGCCATGTACCTGTACACTAACATATATTTGGTGCCTTGAGATCCTAAATTACTGCAACACAGAATCAAACTTGCTTGACAATAGTTATTGAGAACTTAGTACTTTTCTCAAATGAAATAGAATACAAGAAAAGGAGGGTAGGGAGTCAGGAGATGTTTTGTACATATTTGGGGAGTTGAATTTGCATTGAAAACTGAGGAGGTATTATTTGGGGGATTTTAATTTGTGTTTATAACCTAGATGGCCCTAAAGTTAACTAAAGGAAAGCCAGGTTGGTGCTACCAATCCAGCCTAAAATACATTCATGAGTCAACTCATCTCAAAACCCAAGAACCCATTTATTTAAACTCATATGCCCAAAAATAACAACAGCAATAATAAAGAAGCTCTACTCTCCATTTTTCCTCCATAATATCTCATGTTTGGTTTCCAGCCTGGGCATTCCTATTGTCCATGTGTTTCCCTTTTAGAAACACATGACTGGCAACTCCACTTAGAACACTGCTTGCTTATTGCTAAAATACATAGAAAAAACACTCTTAGAATGGAAGAGCATAAATAGAATAAGGATAAAAATGAGATGATAATAAAGGTAATAATAATTAAATGAGAACTATATTAGTAATGGAATTAAAAGCACTTTATAAAATGCTATGTAATTAAGAATAAAAATATTACTTCCAAAACCTCTATATAATGTGTATTATTGAACATAATACAGAAATCATTAAGACAAGAACCATTATACCAGATCTGAATAGTCTCCAAATCAGCTTTTGAGAGTCTAGATTTTCCCAGTTTGGCTGCCCTCATCACCATTGTATCAATGCTAGGACTTTAGCTATCATTCAAAATTGTATGGAACTAGCTTTGCAATTTCTCCTTAACACAATGTTGTAATCAGACACATTCAAATTTGGTACTTCAAAAGGCATTGTCTTCTCATAGAATAAATGGAGTCTGATACTATATTGAATATTATGACAGATGGGCTCATCATTTCATAGCAGATGGCAAGATGATTAGGCTAAACTCTGAAATCTTAAATACTGGAATATAAACATCTATGCAACAGCTAAGGACACTGAAAATATCCTTTCATGAATTCTGAATTTGGGGGCAATATTTGTTCAAAACTCAAATATTTTTTGCTCCAGGGGATTTAGATTTTCCTTAAAACAAATACATTTCATTGTGTATTGGATTGGTGTCGGGCTGACCTAAGTTTGAATCTAGGTTTGTTGTTTTCTAATATATGATAAGATAATTCAACTCAGTTTTCTCATCTGTAAAGGTGGGTTAATAGCACTTGCTTTATGGGATATAGGGGGAAATTTAGTGAAATAGCACATATAAAATAACTTACAGATATCCACTCCCTATAAACCCCTTTCTTACTGACAAACAGTAAAATTATTTAGTATAGTACATGTTTTATCACACATATTATTTTCTGTTTCCTAAGGTAAAAATGGTAATACAACAAACTCTAGGAAATAGAAAACAACACATGATAGAATAAATACATATGCAAGTATCATATGCAAACATATATGGAAGATATACAAAGTCATCTTTATTCAAATCTAATTAAAGATTTTAAAGCATTTCTGCAATGATTATTTGATCTTCACTGTCACTGAGTAAAGCAGCATTATCTCCACTTAAATAAAATTTTAAAGCTGAAACTGAAAATTAATTAATTTGACCAATGCTACAAAAGATAAAGTCAAACCTTAAAATCTAGTCTTCTGGCTCTAGACCCAGAATTCCAAATGAAAGGGATTCTGAAGGTTTCCCCAGAGTCTCTGCTGTCTATAAATGCTTTTCCCCAGTTTATTTATTTATTTTTGTATACATTGTTGGTTATGTTTTCAACGTCCACATCCCCTTCTATCCATCAGCAGCATTCATAGTTTTGCATTATAGGAATCATTAACCATATATTCTCGGCCACATTGGGTACTATTGTGCCACATCAGATCCACAAGTACTGTCAGACTTGTCCAAAATAGATCATGTATTTAATCCTCCAACTTGGAGAACAGATTTTGGAACCAGGCACAGGACCCAGTCAGATTCAAAGAAAAGCAAAGTGACTTTTGCTGGGTAATCTGAGAAAGCACAGATTCCTCTTTTTTTGTTGTTTGTCATTTTGAAAACTCTTCCTCCAGAGGGTGTGGCATACATATGTCAAGACTAGAACTGGAGTAGCCGTTTGCAGAGATTGGAAAGTCAGGTCCTTGCTGGCACCATTGACCCTGAATCTGGCTTGTATTGAATTATCTCTAAATTTTCAGTTACATTAACTAATGAATTTTCTTTATTGTTCAAGCCAATTTGAAGTGGATTTTCTTTTCTTGAAACATAAAAAAATATGTTAAATGCTGTGGCTAAACTTTTGGCGGCAGAAAACAGATACTTTTTGCTATCAACATTTGAAACCCTGGGGAAATATGCCTCTAAAATGCCATTTTAAGTCAATTTTGAAAAGGATTTGCTTTTCAAAACTTTGCAAACAACCTTCTAATGGATGCACCTATAATTACATCAACCTATAAAGGATTTAACAAAATCTTGAATCAGTCATATAGAAAGAAAAGCATAAAACTTATGCTTGATCTTAAGGAGCTTATAAACTGGTTTAGTGAATAGGGCTAGCATATGGGATATAGCGAAAAGCACTAGATTATATGATTATGTTAAGTGTTATAGCGGAAATTTGAGATTCTGTAGAAATTCTTAATGCATACAAACTAGTAAAGCTAGCAGAAGTAGATAAATTTCTGGACACACACAACCTCCAAAGACGGAAACAGAAAGAAACTGAATCACTGAATGACCAACGCCAAGTTCTGAAAATGAATCAGTAAAAAAAGCCTACCATCCAAAACAAAAACAAAAAACTAAAAAAACAAAAAAAAAAAAAACAAGATCAGATAATTCACAGCTGAATTCTCCAAATGTACAAAGAAGAGCTGGCATCATTCCTACCGAAACTCTTCCAAAAATTTGAAGAGAAGGGACTCTCTCTACCTCGTTCTGTGAAACTAGCATCATCTTGATACAAAAACCTGGCAGAGACACAACAAAAAAGAAAACTTCAGGCCAACATTCTTGATGAACATAGATGCAAAAATCCTTCACAAAATACATGCAGCAACATGGATGGATCAAAAAGCTGATCCACCATGATCAAGTAGACTTCATCACAGGGATACAATATTGGTTCAACATAAGCAAATCAATAGATGTGACCACCTAAATAGAACTAAAACAAACAAAAAAACCCACATGATCATTTCAATAGATGCAGAAAAGGCTTTCAATTAAAATCAATATCCCTTCATATTAAAAACCCTTAATAAACTGGGAATTGGAGGAACATACATCAAAATAAGATCCATTTGGACAAACCCACAGCCAACATCATACTGAATGGGCAAAAGCTGAAAGCATTCCCCCAAAAACCAGAACAAGACAAAGATGCCCTCTCTCACCACTCCTATTCAACATAGTACTGGAAGGCCCAGCCAAAGCAATCAGACAACAGAGAGAAGAGGTATCCAGATAGGAAGAGAGGATGTCAAACTAACCCTGTTTGCAGATGACATAATTCTATACCTAGAAAACCCCATAGTCTCTGCCTAAAAGCTCTTTCAGCTGATAAGGAACTTCAGCAAAGTTTCAGTATACAAAATCAATATACAAAAAATTCCTATACACCAACAACATCCAAGCAGAAAGGCAAATCAGGAATGCAATCCCATTCACAACTGCCACAAAAAGGAATAAAATACCTAAGAATACAGATAACCAGGGAGGCGAAAGATCTCCACAATGAGAATTACAACACACTGCTCAAAGAAATCAGAGATGACACAAACAAATAAAAACAATTCATGCTCTTGAATGAGAAGAATTCACAGCAGAGTTTCTCCTATCAAACTACCAATGATATTCTTCACAAAATTAGGGGAAAAAACTATTTTAAAATTCAAATGAAACCAAAAAAGAACTCAAATAGCCAAGGCAATCCTAAGCAAAAAGAACAAAAATGAAGGCATTATGTTGCCCAACATCAAATTATATTAAAAGACTATAGTAATGCAAACAGGAGGGTAATGATACAAAACAGATACATAAACCAATGGAACAGAATGTAGAGCCCAGAAATAATGATGTACACCTGCAATCACCTGGTCTTGGACAAAGCTAACAAAAACAAGCAATGGCGAAAGGACACCCTGCTCAAGAAATGGTGCTAGGATAACTCCTTAGCCATATGCAGAACATTTAAATTGGACCCTTTCCTTATATCATACACAAAATCAACGCAAGATGGATTACAGACTTAAATATAAAACCTAAACTGTAAACAACCAGGGAGAAAACCTAAGAAATGCCATTATTAACATAGAATCTGGCAAAGATTTCATCATGAAAACGCCATAAGCAATTGCAACAAAAACAAAAATTGAAAAATGAGACCTAGTTCAACTAAAGTGAATCTGCACAACAAAAGAAACTATCAGCAAAGCAAGCAGACAACCTACAGAATGGGAGAAAATAATTTGCAAACTATGCGTCTGACAAAGGTTTAATATCCAGCATCTATAAGAAAAACACATTTACAAGAAAAAAACAAAATGACCCCATTAAAAAGTGGTCAAAAGACATAAACAGACACTTTTCAAAAGAAGACATACATTTATCCCACAAGCATATGAAAAAAATTCTCAATATAACAGATCTTAAGAGGAATGCAAATCAAAACCACAATGAGCTATCATCTCACATTAGTCAGAATTCCCATTATTAAAAAACCAAAAAAAAAANAAAAAAAAAAAAAAAAAAAACAGATTCTGGCAAGGTTTCAGAGAAAAAGGAACACTTATACACTGTTGATGGGACTGTAAATTCATTCAGAGCCATTGCAAAAAGCAGTGTAGCAATTTCTCAAATAATTTAAAACAGAATTGCTAGTTGACTCACCAATCCCATTACTGGGTATATACTCAGAGGAATATAAATCATTCTACCATAAGCACCCTGTATGCATATGTTCATTGCAGCACTATTCACAAGAGCAAAGACATGGAATCAACCTAAATGGCCATCAATAGTAGAATGGGTTTAAATGTGGCACATATACACTATGGAATAATACACAGCCACTAAAAAGAATGAGATCAAGTCCTTTGCAGCAACATAGATGGAGCTAGAGACCATTATCTTAAGCAAACTAGTGCAGGATCATAAAACCAAATATCTTGTGTTCTCACTTATGAGTGGGATCTAAACAATGAGAACACATGGACACACAGAGGGAACACCAGACACTGGAGCTTACTTGAAGGTGGAGGGTTGGAGAAGGGAGAAAATATTTTAAAAATACCTATTGAATACTATGTTTATTACCTGGATGATTACATACACCCCTCCGACATGCAGTTTACCTATATAACAATCCCTCACATGTACCCCTAAACCTAAAGTAAAAGTTAGAAAAAAAAAAGAAAGAAATTCTTAGTACAAGTGGGAGGTTGGTAGCATTAGGAGAATATTCATAGCACAGTTGAAAAAAGGAGAGCTCTAATGTTGCAACCATAGATGTTATAGTACAGGAATGCTGACAAAGTTGTCAGGTAATTTTTAAAAAAAAGAAAATTAGTATTTAAGATGTATGGTACTTTCTGTATATCCTTAATATTTTACAACTACCTGTTTCACTAGCCATGTAACACAAGGAAAGAGAGCTAGAAATACAACGTCTTATTTTCATTCAAATATTTACTAGTTTTTAAAACTTTTAAATTTGAAATAATTATAGATTCTCAGGAAATTGCAAAGATTTTACCAAGAGATGCCATGTATTCTTTCCCCCAACTGTGTATAGTTTTGTGCCATTTTATCACATATGTAGATTTGTGTAACTATCACCTCAATCAAGATACAGAACTACTTTATCACACCAAGACTTCCCTCCCGCCATCCCTAAATGCTGGCAACTACTAATGTGCTCATTTCTATAACGTTGTCATTTTGAGAATGTTATATATATATATATATAAAATTCATTTTATGCTTTTTTGTTTGTACTCTGTTCATTTATTCTTTCCCTGCCTTGTGTTTCTATGAGTTATTTAAACATATTTTTAAATTTTATTTTGACCTGTCTATAGTTTTTTGAGTATATCACTTCACATTGCTTTTTTAGTGGTTGCTTTAAGTATTAGATGTATATAACTTATCAGTCTACTATTTGACATTTTACTAATTCAAGAGAAGTACAAAAAAACTTACCTCTCTCTATGCCTCATTATTGTTCCTTATTTATAATATTATTTTCTTAAATATTTCTTCTATATACATTGATAATCATATCAAATAATTTTTGCTTCAACTCTCAGGTAGAATTTAAAAAGTTCAAGAGAAGGAAAGCTTATTGTATTTACTCATATGTTTTCACTCTTCAGATTTTTTCTTCCTTTCTTACATTCAATAAGTCCTTTTTTTATAATTTATTTTCTATGCAGTGAGTTTCTGTTAGCAAGTCTTTTATGGCAGGACTACTTGTGACAAATTTTCTTAATTTTCCGTCATCTGAGAATCACTCAATTTTTTTTTTCATTTCTGAATGACATTTTTGCTAAATATAAAATTCTAGGTTCACAGTTCTTTTCTTTTAGCACTGGAAAATGGTATGTCATTTACTTGTCTCTTACTGCTTCCAATATTTTTGTTTGGTTTTTAGAGTTTGATTATAATGTATCTTACATGGATTTTGGGGGGTTTATCCCATGTGAAACTCACTTAACTTCCTAAATGTTTACCTTTGTGTCTTTTGCCAAATTTGGGAAAATTTCAGCCATTACTTCTTCATATACTTTATTCAGCTCTAAACTCTTTCTCCTCTCCTCTGTGACTCTGATGATTCAAATATTAAATCTTGTGTTATATTCCGACAATTTCCAGGAATTCTGTATTTTAAAATCTATTGTCTCTGTTTTTCAGATTGGGTAATTTCTGTTTTTGTTGTTGTTGATTAAACTTTAAGTTCTGGGGTACATGTGCAGATCGTGCGGGTTTGTTTCATAGGTATACATGTGCCATGGAGGCTTGCTGCATCCATCCCCCCATCATCTACATTAGGTATTTCTCCTAATATTATTCCTCCCCAGTCCCCCCACCCCCTGCTATACCTCCTCTAGTCACCCCACCCCCTGACACACCCTGGTGTGTGATGTTCCCCTTCCTGTGTCCATGTGTTCTCACTGTTCAACACCTACTTATGAGTGAGAACATGTGGTGTTTGGTTTGCTCTTCTTGTGTCAGTTTGCTGAGCATGATAGTTTCCAGCTTTATCCATGACCCCGCAAAGGACATGAACTCACCCTTTTTATGGCTGCATAGTATTTCATGGTGTACATGTGCCACATTTTCTTTATCCAGTCTATCATTGATAGGCATTTGGGTTGGTTCCAAGTCTTTTCTACTGTAAACAGTGCCACAATAAACATATGTGTGCATGTGTCTTTATAACTGAATGTTTTATAACCCTTTCAGTATATACCTAGTAATGGGATTGCTGGGTCAAATTGTATTTCTAGTTCTAGATCCTTGAGGAATAGCCACACTGTCATTGTTCTATATTCAAATTCACTAACATTTTCTTCTGGCCTTTTCATTCTGCTATTAGTTATTCTATTTTTGCATTCTAAAAGTTCCAGTTGGATATCCTTTATATCTTCTATTTCATTTATGAAACTTTCTATTTTTTTCTTTTTTTTTCAGCATCAAGATAGAATTGACAAATAAAATTTGTATATATTTAAGTCGTACAATGTGATGTTTTGATATATGTATACATTGTGAAATAATTAGCATACTCAAGCTAATTAACATATCCTTCATGTTATATAGCTTACATAGTGACTGGGCTGTGTGTGGTGAGAACGTTAAAAATCTACTCTTTCAGAAAATATAAAGTATCTACTCTTTTATTTGTTTCAAGTGTATACATAATCACTCATTGAGGATTCTTTTGTGATATTGCTTTAAAATCTTTATCAGATAACTCAGATATCTGGGATCAAGGGAGATTCCATGTGGCCTTTTATGACTCAGCCTCAGAAATGACACTATCATTTCCACTGTACTCTGCTGGCTGAAGTTCTGTTGGTTGAACAGCCATAAGCCATTCATATTCAAAGTAAGGGGGCAAAGAGCATGTATCTAAATAGGAAGTATGTCCAATAATATGCAGATATGTTATATAACCACCACACATCATTATATTTAATCTTCACAACCCTGTGAGACAGGCTAAATAATTTTTACAGATAAGAAAAATCACACACAAAGACATTAAGGAACTTGCCTGAGATCACTTAGCTAGTAGATGGCAGAATCAGGATTTGAATCCATTTTCTGAGTCCAAGCTCATGCACTTACTTAGTAAATGCTAATATCATGACGTGCTCCTTTGCAATTAAAAGGGTTTTCTCATCTATTCATGTGTTTCACAGAGAAACACTCTGAAAAGAAAATGAAATTAGCATAATTTCCATGTTGTAGATAAACTGGTAGAGCTGGAACTCTAACAGGTGTTCTGACTTTCATTAAGACTTGTTACACAGCATTATCCTGCTGTACCTAATGCTAAGCTCTAATCATAGCAGTGGCTAGCTCCAGCTAAATAAGCACAATTTTATAAAATCGTATGTGTGTATAAGCCAACTCCATATTATTTTTATAATTTAATGCTGCCAACAAGGGGATATGATCCAATAATTATATAGTGATTTGACACGTGACACAAGCAAGCAAACTCACAGGAACATGAATCTGCATAGAGTTATAGCAAAGTCCAGAGACAAGGGAAGAGGAGCGGGGAGAATTGCCCAACCCAAACTACTTGTTGTACAATGAAGAGAGATTTTTTGTGTGTGCTTGGTTGTTATTTTTTCAAAAATTATTTAAGAAGTTAGGGAAGCAAAGAAATACTTTTAACATAAACAGAATAAAAACATATGCCTAGATGGGGATCCTTCCAATATCCCTGTCATGGCTGCCTCCTTGCAACTTAATTTCCCTAGTATCATCCTTACAACCTATCAAGAAAATCCAAAGGACAAGAAAATGTATGTAAAAGAGGTTTACTGAAACCTCAGGCATCTTTCAAAAATAGTAACATCTATCTAACGAGTCAGGCCCCTTCCTAGCAAGTCTCATATAGCCCTGCATTGCCCACACAACATGGCTCAAACTCTAATCCTTCTATACAACTCCTTTAACAAAATCTATCCTCAGTGTACCTACACTGTGCCATCTCTTTCCTATTTGTGTTTAATTACATTTAATTCCTAGCTCTCAGATCATTCACTATTTCCTTAGCATGCCAGGCACATTTGTAAGTCCATGGCTCTCTTTGCTCATGCTGTGCACTGTGACTGCATCTCTTTTGTCTTTTTCTCCTCCTTCATACTTATTTTCAAGTATCCTTTTTGATACTTGTTGACTATCCTTTTCTCTCCCTCTGAGAATTTCCCCCAGCTATTTAGGGAGATCTGAATTCATTATTCTCGCATTGAAGCTGGTACATCACTCTGTTTTTGTAAACACAAATATTTGGCAGACATGGGATAAAAGATGGAAGTATAAAGAAAAAAGAAAGTCTTTGCCCACGAGTAGCACACCTTCCATTTGGAAGATTAAAAATAGCAAGAAAATTTCAATATTATACAGCTAAATGCTAACAAAGCAGTATATGTGCCATGGTAACACAAAGGATGAGTGTCTAGCAAAATGCAAGATGGATTCTAGAGATAACAACACCTTTGCAGAGTTTTGAAGGATGGTTATCATAATTATTTGTTTACATGATTGTATTCCCTCTTTTGAGCTTAATTCTTTTTTGGAGTCCCATTTTTTATCTTTGAAACTTTGAATGGTACCCAGTCAAATCTAACAAGGTATCAATAAATGTTTATGAGCTGAATTAATGATTGAACAAATAAATGAATAAATTTCTTATTAGGCACATTGCCTAATGGTTGCTGATAGGTCAAATGGATCAGTGTTCATTTTCTCTGACAATTTAACTTCACTGACAAAAAAAGATATAATCAATCAAGAAAATAAAAAAAAGAAGTTATCCAAATTAAAACGATACTATACAATCTAATCTCCCATATATTTGCCATGGAGGGATTATCTATAGACCAATTACACTGTAATGTGTGAGAAGCCTTGAGATGAAGAAAATTTGACACCACACACATAGAATGTTTTAAGGCAGCATAATTCTGTAAAAGAGGACATGACCGGAAAAAGACTTCAAGTTAAAATTCTGCCAGGATATTTGTTTGTGCAGGTCTGTACTCTACTCAACAGGTCACTAGCCTGCCTCCACCTAGAGTAAGTAACCTGCACAAATGTGCCTTCAGGCAAGCTTAGTCCTGTCTTTTATTATATCACCTAGGCACAAGTGGTGCACTGTGGCAAAATAAGATGGCAAATCTCTTGGCTAATTTGAGGCCGATTCTATGAGTAAGTCTCTTCTATTATTCAAACAGAAAGCCAACAGTTTTTGGACAGAGGCTATTCTCACGGTATTTTGATATCATTCCTCATCTATGAATACATTATATATCCTTTATTAGTTTGAGACAAGATTTCACTTCTTAGCTTATGTTAAAGAAGTGCAATCAATAACAATTATAGAGTTACTACATAAAGAGAAAAAAAATTTGAGTATTTGGTCAATTCCAGATCTGCAGATCCATAAAGGCAGATTCTATGGGGAGATTTGGCCAAGCATATCTCAGAAGAGCAGAAAATGCTGAATTTATTTTAGTGCCCAAGGAAAGAAGCTGGAGATAATTTATGCATTTATAGCTTGGGCCTCTTTTACACAATTATTTGGTATTGGGTCTTATCTCTAATCACTTATTCCAATAAATCAGCAAAGACCAGTTTTCACTAAAATCCACTGGGGCAGGAATGAGGGTGGAAGGTGTCTGCACCTTGGACATTTAGACAAGAAAACATATGAAATGTCTCTTGTTTTAGACTCCTTCACACGTAACATTGTTTATAATCCTCAAAACCCCTTTGAAGGTATTTTATCTCCATTAACAGACAATAAGCTAAATCTCAGGAAGGTTCACTTAGCTGGTAAGAGGCCAAG
This sequence comes from Cebus imitator, assembly GCF_001604975.1. Lineage (NCBI taxonomy): Eukaryota > Metazoa > Chordata > Mammalia > Primates > Cebidae > Cebus > Cebus imitator. The sequence goes on from NW_016107864.1 coordinate 922,743, forward strand.
CCACAGTCAGAACCTGAACTTCCTGTAGTCAGATTCCATGTTCTTTCCACTTTATCATAGCTCCTTCCTCTGAAAAGCTCTGACCTAGAGTGTATCTTCAAGATTTACTTCAGCTGAGCCAGCATCATAAGATGATTTTAAAAGCCCTAAAGACTACAAAACTTTTCCTGAGCCCAAGAATTTATTCAGATGAGGGAAAAGAAATGAGCCAATTGACTAGTATTGTTCATTAGCATAATTCCCATTCCCTTAACTTATTACAATAGCCAACATGAAACAGCCACCAAGCCCTGCCAAACTCAGTGCAGCTCATTTTCCCTCTACACGGGCAGGCTTCCTCCCATGTGATTCCCTTTCTTTGTTGTCTTGCTCTTGGAGAAGAATGAAAAGGCACTTCTCAGCAGAGGACAAAGAGAGGAAGCTTGATTGGCTAGGGGAGGAAGGAAGGAAATTTGGTGAAGCCCTTCAAAGAGGGACTAGCCCTTCCCCTTGTTCCATTATTTTATCAGTCGCATGCAACCTAACACACAATGTTATTCCCTCTACAAAACTGTGTGGGCTCCATTCCCAGCCCTTTCAACATCAACATACAGTACTCATCACACTTATCCGTCTAAACACCTTGCATGTGCCTGGAGCTTGTGGCTTCTCTCTAACTTTCACTTCTATCAATTCAACTTGAACAAATGTCATTTTAAAGCAAAAATACATTTTGAATGTGCCTGACTTCTTCCAAGGCTTTATGAGGTTCTAGGGAAAGAATATACACCCACAGAGAAAGAGAAACTTCATTCATTTGTCACTTAATGATTTATATATTAACAGAAGGAATTCAATCTTTGTCATCACACTGACCTGAGTTCTAATCCTGGCTCCTCCACTTAACAGTTATTGGTCAAGGTATTTCATATCATTATATAAAATAGTGATACTATTAATACATTAATAATGCCCACTGCATTGTGAAAATCAATTGAGAAAATGCACATAAGCATTTACCATGGCCAGCAACGGCTCACTGTTATATGTATCAGTGGGTGTTGGCCTGGCACTGACTGGGCTTTTAAGAGCCAAAGTAGAATAAGACTCCATCTCCAACTTCCGGGGTAATCAATAATTACAAAACAGGATAGATGTAAAATTATAATATAGGAAGTACTGAGCTAGAGATACAGAGGTGATCCAAAAAAGGAAGCACTCAATTTAATCCGGGGGTGCCCTCTGCTGAGCTCCTCCACTATCTTGTTCCTATCCAGCTGCAGCACATTTACTCTCTAATAAAAGAGCTTATCTGTATATTCTGGGAAACTGAGCTCCCTGAGGACAGGAGTTTGTCTTTTCATATTCTGTCTTTTTCTGATGCTCACGGTCTGACTTACAGCCTACATAACAGGTTTTCAGTAAATATTGAACACAAGAATAAGTGGTGGGATGTGATATGGTGATGTGTAAAACATATTCTCAGTAAAGTGCAGAGACCATTCAGCTTTGAGCATGCCTGTGCAGAAATAAACATGAAGAGCCTCATTATGGAAGGCCTAGCTGGCAGAGTAAGAAACTTAGCCTTTATTACGAACAGCCATTGGAAACTTTGGAGAATATAAGAAACAACAAAATAAGTTTTTAAATTTTATCTTGAATATACTGCTCAAGATACAATGGAAAGACATGGAGAAAACAGACTAGTTGAGACACTAATGCCAGAAGTGAGGTGACAGGAGTTTGAGCAAATGCAACGAGAACAGACAGGGAAGTGGACAGTTTTAAAATGCCTCCCTAGAGAGATGTGATGGGACTTGGTGACTAACCTGCTGAATCTGGCAGAGAGGAAGTGGGAGAGGCCAAGTGTGAGTCTGATCATTAGAGTATCTATGGCAAACACATTGGGTTTTGAGCACCTCGCTCTCTGGAAGAAGATTTCTAAACTAAAGTGTTCAATTCAGCATTTTCCACCTGCTCTTGTCCTTCTTTCAGATAATAAAGGGAAGTAGAAACCCTGTATAAATCAATGACAAGGAACTTGTTTTTGACAGAAAACAGGAAAGTAGTAAGGGGCAGGATACTGAGAAACAGGCCACTGCCTGTCCTTCCTCGAAGCAACCACCCTTCCATCCTTCTTCCCATCTTTCCACTCACTTTTCCATTCATTGAACCAACATGCATTTCTTGCATACCTATCTAAGACCAAATACTGTTCTGCTCTTTAAATATTCCTTAATGACAGGCAGTTCGCTGCTCCCCATGAGTCACATGACTGCAAGAGTGACTGTACTAAGTACAGAATGATCTTAAATATTTTTTATTACATTGATTGGTTCTGTTTCTTCATGGAGACAGCAGTAAATTGTTCTTTTAAATTTAGCTTTGAGACACTATAATTTCAGTTCTAAATGCAGAAATTGAACTGCTTTCAAGGATAGGAAAATGATGGCAGTATCCTGGTACTAAAATACAATGACAAGCTAAAATACAAGGAACCATTACATTGCCCTCTGGGAACTATATATCCATGCTAAGAAAGGCAGGCATGCTTTGTGAGCGCTCTACCTAAACACACTCCCTGAGAGTGCTCTTTCTCTCCATGAAGCAGAGACGTTAATGCTTCCCCTTTCTAACTGATAGGGTTTGTAGAAGAATCACAAGAGATAATGTTTGTGAACGTGCACTTTGAAATATACAGATATAAGAAAGCATTATATTTTTTTTATCATTGGAGGTTGTTTTTAAAAATTATTTGTTAAGAGTATTTCCTGAATTTTTCTTATGCTACTAAGTTTGACTAGAAAAGGCAAACGATGTTAACCCAGGGAAGAGTTAAATTGACAGGTTAACTTTGGTGTTGGCTAAGTGACCCTAAGCTCAATGTTTAACCTTTGAGGTTTCTTATCCTTGATACAGATGATTATCCTTGATACAGATGATTATAATACATGTCTTAAAATATGGCTGTGGCCAGGCACAGTGGCTCATGCCTGTACTAGCACTTTGGGAGGCCGAGGCAGATGGATCACTGGAACCCAGGAGTTTGAGAGAAGCCTGCTCAATGTGGTGAAAGCCCATTTCCACTAAAAATACAAAACTAGCCAGGTGTGGTGACAGGCACCTGTAATCCCAGCTACTCTGGAGGCTGAGGTAGGAGAATTGCTTGAACCCAGGAGGCAGAGGTTGCAGTGGGCTGAGATCGCGCCACAGCATTCCAGCCTCAGTGCCTGAGCAAGACTCCATCCCCCGCCCTGAAAACTATTATATATGTAATATTATATAATATATAGTATTATATATTATATTAATACGTTTCTAAATTTTAGCTTGAATATACTGCTCAAGATACAATGGAAAGACATGGAGAAAACAGGCTAGTTGAGACACTAATGCCAGAGGCGAGGTGACAGGAGTTTGAGCAAATGCAACGAGAACAGACAGAGAAATTAAGGGATAGTTTTGAAATGCCTCCCAAAAGAGAGATGTGATGGGACTTAATGACTAACCCACTAAATCTAGAAGAGATAATATAATATACATATATATATATGGTTGTTAGTCTTAAGCTTCCCAACTACTCCCCAAATCTATCAGCTGAAAAATACTTGGTCGTGTTTCAGGTTTCCACACTGAGCTTCACTTCGACCTCATATTTCCTTGGAGCTCCCCCCCTAAGATTCTAACTTCTTCTAACCCCATTCTTCTTCTTTTCACCTCTCAGTAGACTTCTACCAGGCTCCTATGATATACTCATGTTTTTATCTCCCCCTGTAGTTTAGGCCTCTTGCAATGTTGTCTCCCTTGAGTATAACACTAGCAATTAGTATAGTGCCTACATAAAGCAGGTGTTTAATAAATGTTTCCATAAATAAATGGATAGCAGACACAAATGGCAGTGCTTTGTACACTATAGGAGAGTTAGCCTTGATAATTAGGAATCTGATTTGCTAAATGTGGCAGTATGTAAGTGAATTTACAGCAAAAAAAAAAAAAAAAGTATAATAGTTTTAATTGTGAAAGAAAGAACTTTTATATCTGTAACTCAGCGTTTTTCAACCCATGGTGATTTTGTTTCCTGGGGGTACAACAGCTGGTTGCCACAACCGGGCGAGGGTGCTACTGCCATCTAGTGGGTAGAGACCAGAGCTGCTGCTGTTGTTGAAAAACATCGTTCAAAGCACAGGACAGCCTGCCACAATAAAGAGTTACTTGGCTCTCTGACACAAGAACAGAACATCAAACACCGCATGTTCTCACTCATAGGTGGGTGTTGAACAATGAGAACACATGGACACAGGGAGGGGAGCATCACACACTGGGGTCTGTTGGGGGGAAACGGGAGGGACAGTGGGGTGTGGGGAGTTGGGGAGAGAGGGCATAGGGAGAAACGCCAGATATAGGTGAAGGGGAGGAAGGCAGCAAATCACACTGCCATGTCTGTACCTATGCAACAATCTTGCAAGTTCTTCACATGTACCCCAAAACCTAAAATGCAATTAAAAAAAGGAAAAAAAAAAGAAAGGAAAAGAATTACTTTGCTCAAAAAGCCAAAATTGGGAAACCTTACCCTAATTCTCTTGCCTCAATTAGAGAATGTGCCATCCCTCGGGCTGTGCTGGCAGTTTGACATTCTATAAGCCCTTTTGGGATTCATCACCCTTGAACTTCCAGGAAGAACTGTGTTTCACAGCCACTTTAACAAAAGGCGCTGTGGTTTGCTCCTGACAGTACTGACAAGAGAACAGCAAACAGGACTCCTTCAATACTTTTCCGTCTTGTGGCAGATACTGGCCTGGTTGGGCTTTGATTAGAGCAACAAACTCCTCTGTCAAGAAATATGGAGGAGAAGCTAGACTGTCCTCCCTCTAGGCTAAAGAGAGCTAACTTTCATAGAACCATTTATTCAAGAGCCATGGCAAAATAACCATGGGAACTATCCCAGTTTCCAAGAAAAAAACATGTATATGTACATTGTACTAGATACTTTGATAGTTTATCTATTTTTAACTTTTTTCAAGGTGACTTTTGTTTTTCTTTTAAGGATAAAAACCCTACTGTGACCCTCCCAGCAATGACTTGTCTCGCCCAATGCCATATCCCTCCTCTCTCCCCATTTCCGCATTAATCGGCAAAGGCCCTATCTTGATTCCTTCAGCTGCCTGTGTTCTGGCAACTGCTCTGTAAGGAACATCCTAGTTAATTCCTATGGATCCCTCAGAGCTCAGTTCAAATGTCAAATCTTCCTAGAGATGACCTGTTCTAACCTTGCATGAGGGTGAATCCCAAGTTAGACCCTCAACTTGTGCACCAGCCATTCTTCCTAATATTTACCATAGCTGTCATTAAATCAGTTCTGTAATGTAAGTGCTGTGGAGCAGGAATCATTTCTATCATCACCAAGCAAGCCAGCATTTAGTTGAGACAGAATAAAAATGTGTTTAATTAGTAGAAACAACTTTTCAGAAACAGTATCCCCATTTCAAGGTTCAATAATATTTGGCAAGTATTCCCTGATTCAGAATCCAAACATCTTACAAAAATAACACACAAAGGCACTGGAAGTGAAGAAAACTCAGATCGAGTTGGGAACTTTGACTGTTACTTGCTTCCCCCTATATCTAGTTAGATGTACAAAAAGAGAAAATTATTTTTACAATTGGCAAAAAATATTAACTTCTAATAATATCAAGAAATGTGTGGGAAGCTTTATGAAAACACTAAAAAAATCCATTGAGAGATGCGAGGATTTTGCAAGAAAAATTTAAATACTTTTAAAGGTATTTTAAAACTGTCACTCTCTCTAAATCAATTAATAGATAAGAATAATCCTATTCAAAATCTCAGTCACATTTTTAGTATATTAAAATGGTTCAGATAACTACCTGAACTATTTCACAGTTAAAAATAGCTAAGAGAATCTTAACAGTCTTGAGATCAGAATTCACATGGACTTGTACTAATTTTTTTCCAATATGGCACTAGACTAGAAAGCAAAAGGCAAAACAACAGAAAAGATAATTCAGAAACAGATCTAAGTGTATGTAAAAACTTGTAAATGATAAAGGAATTATACAAATAAATGAGAAGCGAAAGTTTAATTGACCAAAAAAAATTCACATTTGGGTGAAAAATTAACTCACTCCTTACCATAGACCAACAATAATGCTGGTGCGTTACAGAATTAAGCTAAATAAGTAAGTAGTTTATGAAGAAAATAAAACAAGAGATTAATACACATTTTATAGTTTTCCTACAGATTTGGACTTTCTGAACATAAAAGCTATAGGAGAAATCACAATGGAATAGGTTGGTATATTTGCTACATGATGCTGGCTACTTTAACTTATTGAGTGCTTGGTGTGCTGTGTCAGGCATCACTGGCAGTGTGCCAGGCATAATTCTATATGCTTTCTGAATGTCTTAATTTGATGTAATCTCATCATCCCCATAAGCTATTAAAACGCCCATTTTCTAGAGAAGAACATTAAGACAGAAAAAGGTTAAAGTAATTTGGTGAAAACCACACATCACAGAGATGTTAGAGCCAAGATGCAAATGCATCAGAGATGCCAGTCTCTGTTCTTCACTACTATGCTCCTTAGTCTGCTATCAAAACACACAAAACATCCACAGATCAAAAATAAAACAGAATAAAAGCCATAAAGTAAAAGACAAATAATAAATTGAGAAAAATATTTTCAACAAATATGACCATAAATATAAATCCTTTATATTAGTTCCTCCTGTTATGCCCCCCTCCTTCCTTCATTTGTCATTGTATAAAAGATACTTCCTGAGTCTGGATTAAGTGTGTATGTGTGTTTGTGTAATAAGCTTTATAAAACAATAAAAAGACAATACTCAAATGGAAACTGAATGGGCAATAACATGATCAGAAACTTCATTTAAAAAATAAATGGCATCTAAACAAATATATGTATATATATACACAATCTTACTAGTAATCAAATAATAGCTAAATAAATCATCATGTTATCTCCCACCAAATCAGGAAATATTCACTCGCATATTAGTACAAGTTTTCTGGAAGCAATTAGCCTACAGATATCAAGAATATTTTAAAAGCTGGGAGCAAAAGACTTTTTCAGATCTATCAATTCTGCTATCAGCCACCTCTTCTATGGAAAATTCCTGAGAGTTTTATAAGACTAAGTTCATAGAAGTAACATTAATAGAAGCAAATTTCTCAGAATAAACTAAATGTATAATTAGCAATAGGTAAGACAGTCCTGCAATACCCACAGCATAAGGTTCTGAAAAGCCAGATTTTCATGTAATATTTAATAATGTGGGAAAATGGCCTTGATTTAAAAAGTCAGCTGAAACATAGTCATCCTATAAAGGTGAGATAGATATTTTAGGGAGGCCTCATAACAGACAAAATAAGCTTTCAGCTTCTGCCACTCCCAGTCTATAACTAAAACCCTCAAAACAAGATCACTTCGAGTGACTGATACAGTGTGGGTCTGCTTCCCTTTGTGCTTTTCATTCTCAGCTCATTGATTTGAATCCCATGTTAAATCTTGGAGAAGTGGGAGGAACCAGATGGAAAATGGAAAGGTGAAGCTCTCTGTCCCACCCTAGGCCAAGTCTCTCCAATCCTTTCTCTCCATTCTGATTGCCACTGACGATACCACTTGCATTGTGACAACAAGCCCTTAATTAATGTCCTCCTCCTACTACTCACTTTGCTTTAGGTAGACATTTTTTGAAGACTTTTTCTCCTAGCCCTGGATCTCCTTGAAAACAGCTTCCTGAGCATTGCCCTAAATGGAAAGTAAAAGTAAAAGAATTCTTAAAATTTTAACTGGGACCTTGTTGCTAAGCAACCATGTTCTTTGTCTCTAAGTATATGAAATATGACATTGTTTGTAATGTGCTTAATACAAAGGAACAAGGTTGGGGAGCAGGGAGGAGGTAAGGGAGGAGGTGGTAGTAAAGAAACCTTTAGATTGAAAAACATAAAGCTATTCTATGAAAAGAGGAAAAAAAAGAAAAAAAGAACCCACCATGGAAGTTTCAACCCACTACCACCACATGGTGCCAAAAACTTCAAAACGGAACATTTCTTATATTGGCACATATTTTTGTGAGAACAAACATATGGTTGTGAGCATATTCCTACCTTCATTGTGATCTGCATATTTCCTCTCTGCAGGAAACTTTAAATGCACTGTTGACATCTTTTTATAGCCACATAAAAAGAAAGTAGACAAAGAAATGCTATGATTGGACTTATTCACGAGATATCACAGACTCTAATTGATTAAACTTTCATATTCACACTACTGGTGAATCTCTAGTTGCACACCCACCTCTGTGGTCTCATTGTAGGCTGCTTAGGATAGCTTACAAATAAAAACAGACAATACTGTCTATTGGCCAGAACAGGCTCACAACTCACTTTCTACTCCATTCTCAAGGGTTTTAAGTATCATTTTTATTTGGTTGAAGGCCAGAAACCTAATTGGGCAGCCTTTGCTAAGAAATGAAAAAAACTTTAGCAGAATATAAATAAGCCTAGACTGACAGAGACTTTTTGTTCCTCTTGTTAGCTGGGGAATTCTGGTGAAAACTTGTCATCACTAGGATAACACACAATTCAAAACTTTGATAGAGCTAGGGAGACTGGGCTGGAGAAGACCATTTAGCTTGCTGTGATTGTCAGACCTGGCCATCTCTGGTCTAGGAAAGGTCTCCACCTAGCCTAGCTTACTCGTTTAGAGCTCAAGAACCTGGTCAGCATTAAAGTCTTGCCTTCTGAGTCAACAGGGCATTTGTCTGTGCATGTGATACCCTTTAGGACCATGTAGAGAAAGACGAATGATTCAGGGTTTGGAGTTCTCCAGCTAACCACATATTAACTTTGTTATCACCACCCATATTATCACCTGGCAGAGAAACAGACTTGATGGATTTGGGCTTTGGCTCTGACTTCATCACAAGTAAATAATGTCATCTTGGATGCTAATTTGTTGTCCTACTGGTGTCTCTTTTTATTTTATAAGGGTAATTATATGTATGGAAATAGGTATAAATTGATTGTGTCAGTATTAAGATAAATAACCATGTATATAATACCAAGATTAAGTAATAAAAATTTCCAAGCACCTCAGAAGTCTTTATATGCTCCTATATGCTCTGTCTTGTCGTCCCTAAAGATGTAACCATTATTATGACTTTTGTTTTATTTATCCTTCAACATTTTTGGTAATTTTTATTGTAATATAATTGCCAGAAAAGTACAAGGAAATATTTTGTAACTTTTACCCAAGTTTACCATTTATGTACATTTTGATCATTTGCTTTATTATAAATGTGTGTGTATGTATCGTCCTTGCTTTCTAGAACAATAAAATGTCCAAGATCAGCTCATAGATCCTCTGCCTCAGCTCTGGAGTCATTCGTTTCTCCAAAGAGATTTAGTTCTTTATACCAGAGAATGATATTTAGAAATCAAAATCTGGGCTCAAAATGTGCTCATTGCTACTAGTGTGTCCTGGCTTTTAGGCCCTCTCAATGGTCGTATCTAAAAAATATATGTATATTTAAAATACAACCACACAAATGTATGTATGTATAGATAGATGGAGAAATAGATGATCAATACGATTTATATTCTTTACTTAGATAAAATTTACATTCAATGAAACATAAAATTCTTAGATATAAAACTTCATGAGTTTTGGTAAATGCATACATCTACCCTTTCCTTGATCAATCAGCAATTCTGTTTCTCTAGAGTATCTTAAACTTTTTCCATTCTAGATTACTTTGTCTTATTCTAAAATTTTATATAATCTGAAGATAATTTTCTATTGAGTCTTTCAACTCATGAACATGGTATATCTTGCATTTATTTAGGTCTTTTTCTTTTAGCAATCTTTAGTAGTTTTAAGCATACAGGTGTTGAGTATATTTTCTTGAATTTATACCTAAGTGTTCTATGCTTATCTTTTAATGATACTGTAAATATTTTTATTTTTGAAATGTTCTGCTAATATACAAAACTATAATAATTTTGTATATTGACTTTGTATCTTGCAGCCTTGATACACTCACCTATTAGTTCTATTAATCTTTGTAGTTTCCTTAGCATTTTCTACAGACAATAATGTTTCCTGCAGTAAGAGACAGCTGCACATTTTTTTCTAAACTTAATGACATTTATTAATTTTTCATGCCTCATTGGATTGTCAGCGCCTCCAGTAAAGTGTTGAATTACTGTGGGAGATCAGACAGCCTTGAATTTAACCATTAAATATTACATTGGTTGTAGGTTTTTCAATGAGTACATTTTGTCAAATTAAGGTAGTTCTCTTCTAGTCCTGACTTGCTGAGAGTTTTTATGATGAGTAAGTGTGGAGACTTGTGATGATTTTTTCTGAAAGTGAGAAGAGAGAAAGATAAGAAAAGGGAGGAAAAAAGAAAAGGTAAACTCATTCAGCTTGCAGCCTTCCTCAGCAACTCCATCTCTCAATAATTACTCTCTTATTTGAACTCAGATTTCATTAAATGTGAGTGCTTAATTGTTCTCTATTATATGTACATATTGGTTTGTCTTTACTGTCAAAGTAAAACAAAAGAAAAGGTGGGAACAAGAGGCTTTATTTCTCTGTATTCCCTACTTCCCCTGGCATTGGGCTGTACTCATAAGTGATTGCTTCATCAGTTTCAGCACTGATTTTTATTAGTTTGAAAATGCCACAATTGTTGATTATTTTAGACTTCCACATCCACGATCTCATTTTATTCTCAAAAGAACTCAGCGACAACTTGATTTGCGATAAAGCGTCTGGGGGTCAGAGAGGTACATGACTTGTTAGTGAACACAGAAGTCATTTCAGACAGAGCAAGAAACTGAATTCAGATCCTCTGACAACCTCATCCAGATCTACCGTAATGCACCAACTTGCCTGATTTCCATGGTTTCTCCCGATATCATCACTGAGGTTAGCTCTTGTCCCACTAAAGATTATACTCTACTAAGTCTCAAAACTGGGTGAGATCAGGGTACATAGACACTATACTGTAAATGATTCAGTGTCTGTGTATCTTCAATCATGGGCCTTGTCCATAAACACACTTGTGCTGGAAACTCCTAGCCAAGCAGGGTCTTGTCAGCCATTCTGCAACATAATTAGGTGCTAATTATATATTTGTGGTTGCATGTTGTTCCAAATTCCCAAATCCAATTTGCATGAAGTTCCCCTCTGAAATGAATACTCTCTTTCTGGGGAAGGCCCTCCAGAGGTTCACAATGGGCTACACTTAAGACCAACATATTTATTTTCTAATTCCACTTCTGGAAATATTGCATCTCTGTGCGTCACATGGGAGGCTCATCTGTACCATGTACACATTAAGCAGATGTCAATTTTAATGGGCAATCCTCCAGAAACTCCCGAAGGGAAACAGAGATCAATGGAGGAGGGCTTGGGACTTCATTTACCATTAGACTGAAGCACACTCTCTGCTTAATTTCCCAATCTTATCTCCTGCCACTTTCTCACTTGCAATGTATGCTCCGGCAACTTGGAAGTATTTGTCATTCATTACACAGAATACTTAACTGCTTTTTGCTGTTATATGTTTATGCTGTTCCTTCTATTGATAATGTCAGTAATGCCACTTTCCTCTCAAGCCTCCTCTTTCACACACCTCAGTAACTACTTTTCACCAACCTTCAGTCATTTCACAGATATCTATTAAGTACTTACTACCTGTGTGCCAGGCACCATGCTAGGTGCCAAAGAAATAGGGGTAAGTAGAAAAATGTCCCTGACCTAAAAGAGCTCACAAGGTATTGTGAGGCTGACTGGCAGGGCTTCATGAGGCACACAAAAGCATCACCTATCCTAGCTTTGCAGGGCCATTGAAGGCGTCCTGGTGGAGGTTACATAAGCTAAGACTTGGAAAGTTTAGATCTTAGGAATTAGTCAGGAAACAGAGAAGAAATGTGAGAGCCAATGCTAGAGAGATTGGATTTCCAGCTTCAAGACAGGGCTCTGCTGTCCTCCCTTTTAGAAGGCTTCCTTGATCCTTCCCCAGGCTGTCAGTCGTCCTCAGAATTTTTACCATTTTTTGTGCAGAACACATAATAGCACTTACCACCCTCTGCCATAATCATTAATAGGTTTTTCTTTCTCAAGAAACTACGAGCACTTTGAGACTAAGACCTGAGCTTTATTTAGCATATACGACTAGTACCTAGTACTCAGCCTGGTACCACAGGATATTTAGTAACTGTTTGAGAGAACAAACACTTGTGGGTATCTTCTGGAGGAGAGATACCAGCTGCATAGGTCATCCTACTGCCCTAGGCTATAATCCCCTTTTGCAAAATCAGTGAGCCAGGGCATCTGATTGTGCCCAGGCCCTTCAAGGCAGGGTTCTTGTGATGGCAAGGGTAGGCTGCTCAGACTTGCTTTGCACAGGGCATCATCTGTGACTATAAGAACCAGACAGACCACTGTTATTGCCAGTTGGAGATGTCGGGGCTCAGAAAACAAAATCCTCAAATGAAAACCTCCGACGCAAAAGTTTATCTCTGTCTTCTGGCCTTCTGTCTCTCAGTCCCATTGTCCTTCAAGGCAGCTATAGAAACTAGAATCCCCCATCCCTAAGGCAGATCAGAGAAAATGGAACTCATTTTTTTCAAAGCTAGTCATAAAACCTACAAATATTGCTCAAGTTTTCTTCTGCCTTTCTGTGTAAAAACTAACCATAAGAAAATTATCTGACCTACCTTATTTGACTGCAGGTCATAAAACCCCCATTCTAGAGAGGGTCCTGCCCTGTACCCAGAAAGAAGAGATGCGTGCTCACAAAGACCAAGAAGAATCTGGACAGACAGGCCTTGCTGAGTTTCCCCATCGTGTCTATTAACATTAGATCACACCTCTTTGTCCAACTATCTTCTACATGGCTGTCCATGCTTTCTTGAACCTAAGCATAAAAACTGACAATTCTCCCTGTATCTTTGGGTTTTCATTCTGAAGGTTCCCATGTATACACATTAAATAGATTTGTATGCTTTGTCTCCTATTAATCAATCTGACTTATGTCAGTATTTTTTCAGCAAACCTTCTGTAGGACCTTGGCTCCCACAGAAGGGAGACGTCTCAAGAGATTTAGACTCTCAGAACTGTGTCTCTTCTACCTAAAAAACAATTCCTGCTTTTATACCATCAAAAAGTTTTAATTCCATTTTAAGAGATATAATGAATGCCTATTACTCTATATCGTGAACTCTCAGATACAAATCAAACCACCATCCACTTTGACTCTGCCGTCCTTCAACGGTTGTCATATGAACCATTTTACCTACATATAGTAACAAAGACTGTTCAATCCTTGCCCCCATTACTGGTGTTGGGGAAATAATTAAAAGTAAAATATCCTGCCAACCCAAAACGATCATCTCCACAAAATGCAAAAATGAATGAAGTCTTATTAATAACCAAGCATTTAAACCAGACTGCAATGTGGGTCTTAGACAATCCACTAACAAGCGTAAAAAACAGAAAGAAATCTCACCACTTATATTTCTAGATACATACAAGTCATTACATACAGGTTAACTGTGTCTAACCATAAGAAAAATAAACCTTTGATTTTACAGTGAGCAGTTAGTTCCAGCTTGGAGCTGGCACCTAAGGCGAACTTTCTCGGAGGCAGGGAGACAGGGCAGCACCCTCCCTGGTGTTCACATTTCAATGCCCTCAAGAAAGGCATTCCTGGGAAGCAAAACTGCTAAGAGGATTATTTAGATTTCAAAAAGTTTTACATGCAGCTCAAACGGTCACAGAAAGCAAGTTTATCATTCCAAGTTCTCCAAAGGAATGCTTAAAAAAGAAGAAAAAATAAGAAGGGAAAAGTTCTCTTTTATGTTTGGCACCAGGAAAATTTTTTAATTCAGTTTTATTTATTTAGATGTGTGTTGACCCTTACATGAGCCAGTTCTCATTTATTCGGTTCCTGTGCCTGGTCTGTTTCTCACACAACCTCTGACTATAATCCTCTCTCAGCCTGTGGTTGTCTGTTTACACTTCATTCTGCGGGTTTATCCTTCAGGAAAGCTATGATTTTTTTAACCACGTTTCCTCACAGCTCTTAAACTGTGATTGTTTATCTCTCCAATTATCCAATACTCAGACTGTTCCCATACACCCGTATTCCTATACATCTGTCTTTCTTACTTCCTTTAACTGGGCAGACCCTTAGAGCAGTGCTTCTCAAATTTTAAAGTGTACTTGATCACCTGGAGTGCCGATCACAATGTAAGCTCTAACTCAGTAGGTCACAGGTGGAGTCCAGATTTTTGCGTTTCTGCCAAGCTCCCTGGTGACGCCACTGCTGCTGCTGCTCAGTTACCATGCTTTGAACAGGAAGGCCTGGGGAATGACTGCAATTCTTTCTATAGCCTGGGAACATCATTGTTTATCTGCCTCTAGCATAGCTGATACTCCTTGTACAGTTTGTGGCTATTAATTTATTTATTCATTTATTCAGTAATAAATATTTATTAAATGCATGCTCTCTGACAGGCATACTTTAGGCAATATCACATTTTCTCTCTTTTGTCCTGCTGTGGCTGGTACTTTTATCCTTTCAAACTCAGAACTACAACTTGGAACGGCTTCTTCTTAAACCGCTGCAGCCAATTGATTCCCTGTCCTCCTACAGTTTGTCTCTGAGACTGCATCCGTTTTCCATGTGAATTCTCCAGGACGGTTCATACTGTAAATGTTTTCTCCCTTTGTCTTTCCATGAAAATTAATCACAAGCAGGAATACATCCTTTGTCAGAGTACATGCCTTGGCTTTTTTATTTGGAAAATATGGTGACAGAGCGTAGAGTCTTAGGCTACAATTCTCTGTCCCTTACAGTGCTCAGCTGTCATCACTGGCTCCTAGGTGCCATGATTAAGTCTTCTTTGCTTTGCAGTCTGTGGCTCTGATCCTCTATTTGCCAGAGCAGGGACAGATAAAGGCTTCTGAGCACTCATCAGCACTAGCCTTCTCTGATTCTCTGACTCCCTGCGACAGGCTTTGGGCTTGGAGTTGCCCTTGGAGGGACAACAGATGAGCTGTGTCTGCCTGCTGACTGGGCACATCCAAAGGACATGACCTTGGTGACCAGTGGACTCGTGCAGTAATAAGTGAGTCCACTGGCACTGGATTCTTCATTCCTTACATCTGCCATGTGGTCTGATCTTGAAAATTACTATTAAAGGATTTTCTTTTGATCTTCCAAATCACTAAAAATGCTCTCCAATTGACATCAATTAACATCAGCATTACTTTCGAAGCCCCATAGGACTCCACAGCTTTATAGATGTCAGGGTTGCAGGCAGCCCCTTTCTATGACTTTGCTTATTTGGATCTACTGAGCATAGTGGTGCAATTTTATGGGACTGCTGCATATTTGGTGTCAGACTAGGGAGTACATGTAATGGCAGACTGCTTGCCACCCTGGAACAGCACTGGAGAGCCTAGAGTTCATTTGCTATGATCCCCATTCACAAAGGTATTCATGACTGCCCACTGTGTGCAGGAAACATTCATACTAGACTTGGTCCAGAAATTCTCTCCAAAAGCCAAGTCCTGGAATTGGGGACCTCAAGAGCCTGCTTGTTGCTCTTAGCTGGTGGCAAAGTTAGGCAAGCCTATGCCATTCCCTTGAGGGTGGCAAATTCCCCCTGAGCAGGTCCAGAGGGAGTCAGGAACTGTAGTCCAAAGCCTCAGAAGTCTACCCAGTGTTCTGTTCTATTGTCACTGATCCGGTACTCAAATAACAAACTGCAGTCCTTCCCACTCTTCCCTCCCCTTTCCAAAGGCAGTGGAGCCTCATTCTATTGCCACTGCCACCCAGGCTCATGGATAGTACTGCCAGACTACACCGTAGATGTTCCATTAAGGCCCAGGGGCTCTTCAATCAATTGGTGGTGAATGTTGCCTGGCCTGAGACTTACCCTTCAGGGCAGTAGGCTCCTGTCTGGCCTCCACTCTGGGACAGCACTGGAGAATCTAGAGTTCATTTTCTGTGATCCTCATTTACAAAGCTATTCATAAATCCCCAGTGTGCACAGGAAACATTTACACTAGACTCAGTCCAGAAATACTGTCCAAGAACCAAGTCCTGAAACTGGGGATCTCAGGAGCCTGCTTGTTGCTCTACCTCTCTGTGGCCAGGCTGGTATTTAAGGTGCAAGACAAAGTCCCTTTACTTTTCCCTCCACTTTTCTCAACGAGATGTTGTCTTACCCCATAGACATCATAATTGGAAATGTGCTGAGTCTCATTTGAAACCAGAAAGTCTGAGAGGTTTACCAAGGCCCTTAACATAGTTCCTGGGTGTTGCTGCTGGTTTTTAAGGGCCCAAGTGCTCTTCAGTTAGCAGGTGATAAATCCCGCCAGGACTGGGTCATTCACTTCAAAGCAGCAGGTTCCCTTCTGGCCCAGGGTATATCTAGAAATGTCTGGGAGCTAGGATCTGCTTAGGGCATGAGGGAACTTGCCACTCTAAAGGGATGACACAGGCCTGGCTGGCTTTACCAGCTGTTAAATTGTAGAGCTCCAGGATTTTGAAAAACTATAGGCAGAAGCCAGGGAGTAATTACAGCAGGCCTTTGATGAAACCCAGTGCTTTGGTTCTGGGCTTTCAGACTCCAGGTCTGATCTAGCACTAAAAGTGGTGGCCACAGGAATTTTTGCATGACTTCACCTGCAGCTTTAGGTTGATCAAAACACAGAGACTCTATCTATTTGGAAGAAAGTAAGGGAAGAGCATGTCTCTGCCTAGTAATCCAGAGAATGCTTTCAAATCTTGTCTAAGACCATGAAGGTGGCACCTCCAAGAGTCTACAAAAAATATAGCATAGCTGGGCTTGGTGCCCCTTTTAAAGCAGATACTGCTTAGATCACAACACCCAAATCCTTTCAAGTATTTAAAAGCCTTCCCAAGAAGGACAGACACAAACAAGCCAAGATTGTGAAGACTAAAATGAATACCTAACTCTTCAATGTGAAGAACATCTACAAGTATCAAGAAAATCCATGAAAACATGACCTCACCAAATGAACTAAATGAGATGTCAGGGACCAATCCTGGAGAAACAGAGATATATGACTTAAACAAAGAATTCAAAGTAGCTGTGTTGAGGAAACTCAAAAAAAATCAGAGAACAGAGAAGGGATTCAGAAATTTATCAGATAAATTTAACAAAGAGATTGAAATAATTAAATATANGCAGTTAAAGAATGCAATTGACACACTGAAGAATGCATCAGAGTCTCTTAATAGCAGAATTGATCAAGGAGAACAAAGAATTAGTGAGCTTGAAGACAGGCTATTTGCAAATACACAGAGTACACAAAAGAAAAAAAGAATAAAAAACAATGAAGCATGCTTACAGGATCTAGAAAATAGCCTCAAAATGGCAAATCTAAGAGTTATTGGCTTTAAAGAGAGAATATCTCTTTAAAGATTTTTATTTAACTTTAAAGAATTACTATCTCTGCTTTAAAGAGAGGCAGAAGTAAAAATATTTATTCAAAGGAATAATAACAAAGGACTTCCCAAACCTAGAGAAAGATATAAATACCCAAGTACAGAATGATTATAGAACACCAAGAAGATGTAATTCAAATCAGAGTACCTCAAGGCATTTAATAATCAAACATCCAAAAGTCAAGGATAAAGAAAGGATCTTAAAAGCAGCAAGAGAAAACAAACAAATAGTACATAGGAGATCCCATACATCTGGTAGCAGACTTTTCAGTGAACACCTTAAAGGACAGAAGAAAGTGGCATGACAAATTTAAAGCACAAAAGGAAAGAAAAAATTTTACCCCAAAATGGCATATCTGGCTAAATTGTCCTTCAAACATGAAGGAGAAATAAAGACTTCCTTAGACAAAGAAATGCTGAGGGATTTCATCAGCACCAGACCAGTCTTACAAGAAATGCTAAAGGGAGTACTTCCATAAGGAAAAAAAGGACATTGATGAGCAGTAAAACATCATCTGAAGGTAAAAACTCACTGTTAATACTAAGTACACAGGAAAAATATTATAATATTGTGACTTAAGAAGAAATGAAATAATGAACCAATCAAAATTAATAACTACAATAATCAGATATAAATAGTAACAACAAACAGCTAAAACATTGAGGAGTGGAAAAGTTAAGAACTAGAGTCTCCATTAGTTTTCTTTTTGCTTTTTTTGTTTTTGCAAACAGTGTTATTATCAGCTTAAAATAATGAGTTATAAGATAGTTTTGGAAGGCTCATGGTAACTTCAAACCAAAGAACATGCAACAGATACATAAAAAATAAAAAGCAAGAATCTAAATCATATCACCAGAAAATATCACATTCACTAAAAGGAAGAAGAAAAAGGAAAGAAAGAAAGAAAGATAGAAAGAAAGGAAAGAAGGAAGGAAGGAAGGAAGGAAGGAAGGAAGGAAGGAAGGAAGGAAGGAAAAGAAAAGAAGAAAAGAAAAGAAAAGAAAAGAAAAGAAAAGAAAAGAAAAGAAGAGAAAACTACAAAACAACCAGAAAGCAAATAACAAAGTGGCAGGAGCAAGTCTTTATTTATCAACAATAACATTGAACGTAAATGAACTAAATTCTTCAATCAAAAGACATAGAGTGGCTAAATGGATGAAAAAAACACAATAGCCATTGATCTGTTGCCTACAACAGACAAGTTGGAAACTGAATTCTTCAATCAAAAGACATAGTGGCTGAAAAGATTAAAATAATCAAACATCCAAAAGATTTAAAACAATACACACACATGGTTCTGTTGCTTACAAGAAATGCTTCACCTATAAAGACACATATATACGGAAAATAAAGGAATGGAAAATGATATCCCATGCCAATGGAAACCAAAGAAGAACAAGAGCAGCTATACTTATATCATACAAAATAGACTTTAAGACAAAAACTGTAAGAAGAGATAAAGAAAATCATGATATAATTATAAAGCAATCAATTCAGCAAGAGGATAAAACAGTTATAAATATGCACCTAACACTGGAGCACTCAGATATATAAAACAAATATTATTAAAGCTAAAGAGAGAGATAGACTCTGATACAACAATAGCTAGAGACTTCAACATTCCACTTTCAGCAATGGACAGATCTTCCAGACAGAAAATCAACAAAGAAACATTGGACTTGATCTGCACTGTAGACTAAATAGATCTTATAGATATTTACATAGTATTTTATCCAACAGCTGCAGAATACACATTTTTCTTCTTCAAACATGAATCGTTCTCAAGAATATACAATGTGTTAGGTCACACATGAGTCTTAAAACATTCCAAAAATTTCAACAATAAAAAGCATGTTCTCTGACCACAATTGATTAAAACTAGATATCAATAGCAAGAGGAATTTTGGAAATGATATAAAATTTGCAATTTAAATAATATACTCATGAGTGACCAAAAAAAGTTGAAAAGTTCCTTGAAATAAATGATAATGGAAACACAACGTACCAAAGCTATGGGATAGAGCAAAAGAAGTACTAAGAGGAAAGGTTATAGCTATAAATGCCTACATCAAATAAAGAAGAAAAACTTCAAATAAACAAACTAATAATGCACCTTAAAGAGCTAGAAAAGCAAGAGCAAACCAAACCCACAATTAGTAGAAGAAAAGAAATAGTAATGGTTGAAGAATAAATAAAGGAAATTAAAATAAAGAAAACAATACAAAATATCAATGAAACAAAATGTTTCTTCAAAAGTTATACCAAATAGACAAACCTTTACCCATATTAACTAAGAAAAAAAAGAGAGAAGATCCAAATAAATACAATCAGAGATGAAAAAGAAAACATTACAACTGACGCCACAAAAATTTCAAGGATCATTAGTGGCTACTGTGAACAACTATATGCCAATAAATTTGAAAATCTAGAAAAAATGGACAAATTCCTAGACACATACAATGTGCCAATATTGAATTACAATGAAATACAAAACCTGAACAGACTATAACAAGCAATGAAATTGAAGCTGTAAATAAAAACCTTCTCCCAGTAAAGAAAAGTCTGGGACCCAATGGCTGCACTGCTGATTCTACCAGTTAAAGACTAATACAAATTCTACTCAAACTATTTTAAACAAACAAACAAGCAAACAAACAACAACAACAACAACAACAAAACTCAAAGAGGAGGGAATACTTCCAAGCTCATTCTATGTGGCTAGTAATACCCTGATAACAAAACCAGGCAAAACCACATCCAAAAAAAGAAATCTATCAGCCAATATCCCTGATGAATATTGATGCAAAAATCCTCCACAAACTGTTAGCCAACCAGATTCAACAATACATTAAAAAATATCATTTATCACAGCCAAATGGGATTCATCCCTGTGATGCAAGGATGATTCAATATATACATATCAATCAATGAAATACATCATATCAATAGAATGAAGAACAAAAACCATACTATCATTTCAACTGATGTGCAAAAAGCATTTGATAAAATTCAACATCTTTTCATGATAATAATCCTCAAAAAACTGGAGAGAGAAGGAATATACCCCAACATAACAAAAGCTATATATGACAGACCCACAGTCAGCATCATACTAAATAGGAAAAAAAAAAAAAAAAAAAAAAACTGAAAGCCTTTCCTTTAAGATCTGGAACATGACAGCAATGTCCAACTTCACCAAAGTTATTTAACACAGTACTGAAAATCCTAGCTAGAGCAATCAGACAAGAGAATTATATAAGAGCATCCAAATTGAAAAGGAAGAAGTTGAATTATCTGTGTTTAAAAATGATATGATCTTACATTTAGGAAAAACTAAAGACTCCGGAAATAAACTGTTAGAATTAATAAGAAATTCAGTAAAGTTAAGGACACAAAATCAACATGTAAAAAATTAGTAGCATTTCTATCAGTTTGGTACAAAAGTAATTGCTATTTTTTCTGTTACTTTTAATGTCAAAAACCACAATTATATATGCACCAACCTAATATATGCCAGTGGTAAACAATCTGAAACAAAAATTTAAAAAATAGATCCACTTACAATATCCATAAATAAAATTATATACCTAGGAATTAACTGAAGAAGTAAAGAATTTCTACAATAAAAACTATAAAACAGACCAGGCGTGGTGGCTCACACCTGTAATCTCAGCACTTTGGGGAAGCCAAGGTGAGTGGATGACTTGAGGTCAGCAGTTCGAGACCAGTCTGGCCAATATAATGAAACCCTATCTCTACTAAAAATACTAAAATTAGCTGGAGATGGTGGCAAGAGTCTGCAGTCTCAGCTATTCAGGAGGCTGAGGCAGGAGAATCACTTGAACCCAGGAAGCAGTGGTTGCAGTGAGCTGAGATCATGCCACTGTACTCCAGCCTGGGTGGCAGAGTAAAATTGTCTCAAAAAAAAAAAGGAAACTATAAGCAAACTATAGAACACTGATGAAAGAAATTGAAGAGGACATCAAAAAATAGAAAGATATTTTATGTTCATGGATTAGAATAATTAATATTGTTAAAATGTCCATAGTACCCAAAGCAATCTACAGATTCAATGCAACCTCTATCAAAATACCAATAACGTTCCTCACAAAAATAGGAAAACCTATCCTAAAATTTATATGGAACCACAAGAGACCAGAATAGCCAAAGCTATCCTAAGGAAAAAGAACAAAGCTGGAGGAATCGCATTACCTGACTTCAAATTATACTTCAAATCTATAATAACAAACACAGCTTTGTACTGCCATAGAAACAGACACATAGACCAATGGAACAGAACAGAAAACCCAGAAACAAATCCACACACCTACAGTGAACTCATTTCCAACAAAGCTGCCAAGAACATACAGTGGGAAAAAGAATGAGACTAAACCCCTATCTCTTGCCATATACAAAATCAAATAAAAATGAATAAAAGACTTAAATCTGCTTTCAAACTATGAAACTACTACAAGAAACATTGGGGAAACTCTCCAGGACATTAGTCTGGCCAAAGATTTCTTGAGTAATACCCCACTAGCACAGGCAACAAAAGCAAAAATGAACAAATGGGATCACCTCAAATTAAAAATCTTCTGCACAAAAAAGGAAACAACCAACAAAGTGAAGAGACAACTCACAGAATGGGATAAAATATTTGCTAACTATACCTCTGACAAGGGATTAATAACCAGAATATCTAAGGAGCTCAAACAACTCTATAGGAAAAAAAGTCTAATAATCTGATAAAAAAATTAGACAGAAAATTTGAATAGACATTTCTCAAAAGAAGAGATACAGATGGCAAATTTACTTACAAAAATCTGCTCAACATCATTAATAATAAGAGAAACATAAATCAAAACTACAATAAAATATCATCTCGCCCCAGTTAAAATGGCTTAACAAATGCTGATTAGCATGGGAGAAAAGGGGACCATCATACACTGCTGGTGGGAATGCAAGTTAGTACAAACGCTATGGAGAACAGTTTAGAGGTTCCTCAAAAAGCTAAAAATAGAGCTACCATATGATCCAGCAATCCTACTACTGGGTATACCCCAAAGGAAGGAAATCAGTACATCGAAGAGATATCTGCACTCCCATGTTTATTGTAGCTCTGTTCACAACGCCCAAGATTTGGAAGCAAGCTGTGTATCCATCAAAAAATAAATGGATAAAGAAAATGTGGTACTTATACACAATGGAGTGCCAGTCAGCCATAAAAATATATATATTAAAAAAAGGACATTTGGTCATTTGCAACAACATGGATGGAACTGGAGATCAGTATGTTAAGTGAAATAAACCAGGCACAGAAAGACAAACATTACATGTTCTCACTTATTTGGGTAGTAGTGTGATAGGTGAGAAGTGGGGATGGTTAACAAGTACAAAGAAACAGAATGAATGAATAAGGCCTAGAATTTTATAGCACAACAGGGTGACTGTAGCCAATAATAACTTAATTGTACATTTGGAAATAATGCACACTGAGGCCTGTTGGAGGGTGGGGAGTGGGAGGAAGGGGAGGATAAGGAACAATAGCTAATGGATGCTGGCTTAATACTTGGGTGATGGGATGATCTGTGCAGCAAACCACCATGATACATGTTTACCTACGTAACGAACTGCACATGCTGCACATGTACTCCTGAACTTAAAAGTGGGAAATATATTTTTTAAAAAGGATAGAATTGGATTGTTACACAAATGATAAATGCTTGAGGGAATGGATACTCCATTTTCCACTATGTAATTATTATGCATTATATGCCTGTATCAAGACTCTCATGTATCCCATAAATTTACACAACTACGATGTACCTACAAAAATTAAAATAAAAAATTATAAAATACAAACACACAAATGTGTAATTATTCATGTATGACAGTGCTGAAATTTCTGACCCGTAGGTGCTCAGAGGAGAATGAAAAAGTCTGAGGCGATCTTCTTGTGATATTAAGTCAATTTCAATAAACTTGGAAAGTACTGCTTACCATCATAGACCCTTAGCATTTACCAACTCATAAGAATCATGATCATTTGAGTTTTTACACCTACCCAAGGTCTAGAAAACAAACTGCACACTGCGATATCTATACGTGCCCATCTGAATCCCAGCCAGAAGTGTCCTAGCCTTCCAGACATGGATCGTTCAGCTTCCACATCCATTCTTAACACAGGGCTGCAGTGGCTTCTTGCTCAGTTCTTAGGATTAAGGCCACTGAACACCAAAACCCTGCTAGGCAATTAACTCTTAGCCCATCAGAAACTAAAACTGTTCCTTGTCAAATAAGTGACTATCAATTTTCCTTAATTCATCTATGTTTCAATATTTCAAGGGATATTCTAAATAGAAACACTATACTATAGCTTGAGTTAGTACATCTCTTTCTGCAGTTGACCCTATTTGATATTTTCTTTCACGAAATTGTACACTGTAAAGTATATTTTGCAATAAATTATTCACCAGTGCTTTAACTTGCTCAAGCTAAATAGCTATGGTGTATAAAAGGAGAACTGCTGTTTTGAAGTTCTTTATTACTGTCTAAACCAGAAGATTTGATCATCTTTCCATAAACGTGTAATAAACTAGAAGCACATTCACCTTAGAGTTATTGGCAACAATTCATCCTCCTCTCTAGTTAAAGCCCAATGAACATTCCTAAGGAGGACTATGGATCTGGAACACAGTGCATTTCATGTCATAAGAGCCCTATGTAAGAAAGCATAGTAGAAAAAGAAGAAAGAAAGAAAGAAAGAGAGAAAGAAAGAGAGAGAGAGAGAGAGAAAGAAAGAAAGAAAGAAAGAAAGAGAGAGAGAGAGAGAGAGAAAGAAAGAAAGAAAGAGAGAAAGAAAGAAAGAGAGAAAGAGAGAAAGAAAGAAAGAAAAGAGCCCTATGATGCAGGTATTATTATCCCCATTTGACAGACGAGCAAACTGAAACTGGAAGTATGATAGCAGAGCCAGGATTTAAGCTGAGACATTCTGGATACAAATCATTACACTGCTTGCAGGGAAGAGTGTTTACAAGGCCTTATTGAAGACTCCTACAGTGTTGATAGATTAAAGGCAGGGGGAGAGGAAATTTGGACCAATGATGACAATTTTAAAGTTTCTTATAAAAACAATTTTGTGTCCAAAATAACTGTATGCACCCTTTTCTATTTATGCTATTAGTACCTTTCCCTTAAATTCACTTATACTTGAATTTCCAATGTCATCTGCTCCCTTTGTCATCTCCCTCCTTTGTGAAATTTGTCATGAAATTCTGACTGGGCTCCTCTAGGAAGGTCTCTCACTTAGACACTTAGCCCTCACACCTGCCATGTCGCTGGGGCCTCCTCACATTATTTTCTTACTAAAATACCACCAATGGTTTTTCACTGTCTTCAGAATAGAGTCTGAAGACAAGATCTCCAAAGATCTGGTGCCAGGCTGCCTTTGCCCCCCGCCCCCTCTATGCTCCTTCTCCTTCCCACGACCACCACCCAACACTAAGGGCAGGGATTTGTGGAGGAAGTTCAAGGAATGAGTACTGTGCTCAGACTTCCTCTGCACTTATTAAATTTTCTTTTTTTTTTTCCCCCATTTATTTATTTTATTGTATTTTAGGTTTGGGGGTACATGTGAAGGACAATTTTGCATGTTCTTCACATGTACCCCCAAACCTAAAATACTACCCTGAAAGGTAAACACTTTTACTATCATCATTTTGAAGATGAGGACCATGAAGCCTGAGGTTAATTACTGCTAAGAAAAAGTAAAGCTGAACCTAAATCTAAGCCTTCTCTCTGACTGGCTTTCCTCTGAACCACACTGTCTCTGAGAGCATGTAATTTTCTCTGGACTTCTCAACATGCCTTACACATCACTGCCTCGTGCCTCTCCCCTTGTCAAAGTTCTAATCTGGAATTATTTTCTTCTCTCAACCATTTAAAATCCCATCCACACTTTTATTATTCATTTTTATACTCACTTAATAACACAAACCTGGCAAAAACCACAATTACTTCTGCGCCAACCTGATAGCTCTGTCAGAACTTAACAGGTTGATGTATTTGCCTGAGACATCATCTTTCAAAATAAAATGTAACAGGTTCAGTTCAGACCCACTAAATCCACTATTTTCTTTCCTCCTATCTCAGAGTCAATATCTTAAATATGGTTTTTATTATTGCTAGGCAAGTTTATAATTTTATAATGTATAATGGACAATATAGAGTGAGCTTTAAACATTTCAAACTGTGTAATGGCATCATTCAGCAACTTACTTTTATGCACTAAAATTGGACCTTTGAAACATATTTTTCTATGTTAATATATGTAACTCTGGTATATTTATTTTAATAATTAATAGTATAACATTTTATGTGATGCCTCAATTGGTTTTCTCTTTTTTTTGGTAATAGATAATTAAATTGCTTCCAATATTTTGTTTTTACAAATGATTACGCAATGAATATCCTCATACAGCTACCCATGTGCACACATGCAAATGATTCTAAACCAAAATATAGTCCTACGAGATGGATTCAGAGCCAAATTCTACCAGACATTCAGAGAAGAATTGGTATCAATCCTGCTTAAACTACCCCAAAAGATTGAGAATGGAATTCTCCCTAACTCATTCTTCAAAGCCATTATCACCCTGATTTTTTTTTAAAAAACCAGGAAAGGACATATAGCAAAAAAAAAAAAAAAAAAGAAAACTATAGGCCAATATCCCTGATGAACATAGATGCAAAAATCCTCAACAAAATATGAGCAAACCAAATTGAACTTCACATTAAAAAGATAATTCACCATGATCAAGTGGGTTTCACCCCAGAGGTACAGGGATGGTTCAACATACACAAGTCAATAAATGTGATTCACGACATAAATCATATGATCATTTTAGCAGATGCAGGAAAAGCATTCAGTAAAATCTGGCATCCTTTTATGATAAAAACCCTCAACAAACTAGTCACAGAAGGAGGATAACCTCAAAATAATGAAAGCCATATATGGAGGAGGGGGACAAGATGGCCAACTAGACACAGCCAAGAAGTGCCACCCCCACTGAGAAAGACCAAAATATCAGGTAAACCAAGATCATCTGAGCAGATCTTCAGAGAGAAAATACTTAGTGGATGGAGAGGTGGTGCAGACTCTAAAGATAAAGAGAGAGGAAACTGGGAACCCTGCGCAGGGTACCTGAATGGCTCCTGGGGAAGGGGTGAGTGAAAGAACTGAGGCACAGCCCACTCTCACTACAGACCTGTGGGATCCTAGCTACAGGGGACACCACATGACCTATGAGCATCTGAGCTGGCGGGGGTCCTCCCAGAGAGTAGGCAGAGACAGGGCTTCAGCCAGCCAAGAGTCCATGGGCTTTCGCATGTGGACAGTTTTAGGGAAGTATAGCCATTAGTACCCATCCCCCAGATCTTCCCCCTCCCTCTGAGAAGCGCTAGCCCCAGCTGACTGCCAGGCCAGGAGACAGTGGGAGCAGCCTTTCCATGGGACTGAAGCAAGTCTGTTCTACAGGCCCTTCCGCTGGTCAGCCAATCCTAGGGCTCCCTCCTAGCCATCACAGGAGCATGTGCACGGTACAGCTTTCATTGTCCACCACGGATGCTTTACTCCATCTGAGTACTTTCCCAGTGACCTAGGAGCACTTTAGATGCCCCCACACAGCCAGATCCTGACCCCAAGCTGCAGGCCAGTCCCAGCACCCCATGGCTATGTTGCACAGCTCAGGAGTGCCAAGCCAAGACCTGTGGCTGATACTTGAGCAGAGGAGGAGCCCCCATTCTCAGAGTACTGACAGGGGTAAGATAAACAGGTTCATAGCCTACCATCCACAGGGCCAGTCCAGAAAGGGTGTATCCTATCTCTCTGCCAGGGCCTCTGCCTGAGGGAGCCCACAGCCTAAAACACCTAATGAAAGAAGTGCTGGTAACCAGTAATCAGAGTGGCCTCTTCCAAGGTCTAGGAGCCTGGTGAGAGGGCCAACCCACTCCCACCTCCAATACAAAGCAGGCCTGTGAATGTGAGGAAATATAAAAGAGCCATGAAGCTAAGAAGACCCTATCTATCTATTGGCCACTAGTCTTAAGTGCCATCTACTGGTTGGAAGCTCAAATTACAACACGAGAAAATACTAATATGTACCCCTGTGATATCAAGGGCATAAATCTAGTAACAAATAAAAATCCTATACAAACCCTTGACACCCTGGAAGCATCTAGAATTGAAGACAACTGACTACACTCAAATTACACCACAATTAAAAGAACACCAGCAATCCTAGATTAGAAAGACTCAGCACAAGAACCCTGGCTATTCAAAACGCCAGTGTTCCCTTACCTTCAAATGAACCCACTAGCTTCCCAGCAATGATCCTTAATCAGACTGAAATGATTGAAATAACAGACATAGAATTTAGAATATGGATAGTAAGGAAGCTCATCAAGATTAAGGAGAAAGCTGAAACCCAATTAAAGGAATCCAGCAAAGTGGTCTAGAAGCTAAACACAAAATAGCCATTTTAAGAAAGAACCAAACTGAACTTCTGGAACTGAAAAATTTACTACAAAAACTATATAATGCAATTGGAAGTTTTAACAGCAGAATAAACCAAGCCAATAAAAGAATCTCAGATCTCAAAGAGTGGTTCTTTGAACAAACTCAATCAGATAAAACTAAAGAAAAAACAATTTTTTAAATGTACAGAACATTCAAGAAATACGGGATTATTTAAAGAGACAAATCTATGGTTCATTTGCATTCCTGAGAGAGAAAAGTAAGTATCTCAGAAAATATATATGAGGTTATAGTCCATGAAATTTTCCCTACTCTCACTTGAGAGGTTGACATGAATATTCAAGAAATACAGAAGACCCCAGTAGACCATTCCCAAGGCACATAGTCGTCAGACCATTCTAAGGCATGAGACAACCATAACCAATAGACACAGTCATCATGGTCAATAGCAAAGAAAAAATCATACACAGAGCTGGAGAGAAGGATCTACTTACATAAAATGGGATCTCATCAGGCTAGCAGTGGACCTCTCAGCAGAAATATTATATGCAAGGAGAGATTAGCATTTTATTACCAGCATTCTAAAAGAAATGAAATTCCCACCAAGAATTTCATATCCCACCAAACTAAATTGCATAAGCAAAATAGGAACAATATCCTTCTCAGACAAGCAAACATTCAAAAGGTGCTTCAGGGAGTCATAAATGTAGAAATGAAAGAATGACACCTGCTATCACATAGCCAAAAAAATACCCTCTAACACATAGCCCTAAGATACAATAAAGCAACGACACCATCAAGTCTGCAAAATAACAAGCTAACAACATAATGACAGGATCAAAATCTCACATATCAATACTAACCCTGAGTATAAATGGTCTAAATTCTCCAATCAAATGTCATTGAATGGCAAGATGGATAAAAAGACAAGACTCAACTGCCTTCTGTCTTCAAGAGACATATCTCACATGTAACAACACCCACAGCCTCAAAGTAAAGGGATGGAGAAAGATCTTCCAGCAAATGAAACACAAAAGGACAGGAGCCGCTTTTCTTATATCAGATAAAGTAGCCTTTAAATCAGCAAGAATCAGAAGAGACAAAAGATGGAACCATTCCCCTTGAGAACTGGAACAATACAAAGATGGTCACTCTTACCACTCTTATTCAACATAGCACTGGAAGTCCTACCCAAAGCAATCAGGCAAGAGAAATAAATAAATAAATAAAAGGCATGCACATAATAAAAGTAAAACAAAGTATCTATCTTTGCTGATAATATGATTCTATACTTAGAAAATCTTAAAGACTCTGCCAAAATGCTCCTAGAACTTATAAACAACTATAGTAAAGTTCAACCAACATACAAAATAATGTAAGAAAATCAGTAGTGTTTCCATACACCAATAATGTTCAAGCTGAAAGTCAAATCAAGGACACAATTCCATTTAAAATAGACACACAATAAAACAATGAATTATCCAGGAAGATATCAACCAAGAAAGTGAAAAATCACTGTAAGAAGAACTATAAACAACTGCCGGGAGAAATCAGAGATGACACAAATAAATGGAAAAATAGTCCATCTTCATGTATTAGAAGAATCAATATTATTAAAATGAACATGTTTTGCAAAGCAATTTACAGATTAGTTGCTATTCTTAAAGCCATTGCACTACCCAACTTCAAACTAAACTATAAGGCTACAGTAACCAAAACAGCATCGTACTGACACAAAAATAGGCCCATAGACCAATAGAACAGCATAGAGAACCAAGAAATAAAGGTGCACACCTACAACCATTTGATCTTTGACAGGGTTGACAAAAACAAGGATGAGGAAAGGACTTTCTGTATAATAAATGGTACTGAGATAACAGGCAAACTATATGCAGAAGAATGAAACTAGACCCATAATTTTCACTGCATAGAAAATTAACTCAAGATAGATTAAAGACTTAAACCTAACACTTGAAACCATAAAAATTCCAGAAGAAACCCTAGGAAAAACTATTCTAACCATTGGCCTCGGAATAAATTTATTACCAAAACCCCCAAAGCAAGTGCAACAAAAACAAAAATAAGTAAATGGGACCTAATTATTAACAACAAAAAAAAAAGCTTTTGTACAGCAAAACAAACAATCAACAAATAATCGATAAACAATCTACAGAATGGGAGAAAATACATGCAAACTCTACCTCTGACAAAGGACTAGTATCTGGAATCTGCAAGGAACTCAAACAAATCAACAAAAAAATCAAATCCCATTAAAAACTCCACAAATAACATGAACATTTATTTTAAAATAAGATATGCAAATGACCAAAAAAATATAAAAAACGTTCATCATCACTTGTCATCAGGGAAATGCAAATTAAAACCACAATGAGATACCAGGTTACCTGGCCAGAATGGCCATTGTTTAAAAGTTAGGAAAAAAATAGATAATTGCAGAGATATGGTCACAAGGGAACACTTACAAGCTACTGGTGGGAGTGTAAATTAGTGCGATCTTATGGAAACCAATATAGAAATTTCTCAAAGAATTCTAAGTAGATTCTTCATTTGCTCCAGAAATTTGCTACTAGGCATCTATCCAAAGGAAAAGAAGTTATCATATCAAAAAGATAATTGCATGTTCATGTTTATCACAGCACAATTCACAATTGCAAAGATATGAAATCAACCTAGTGTCCACTAACCAATGAGTGGATAAGGAAAACGTTATATGTATACATAGCATTTAGTTTTGAGGATTATATGTAAATATAATGTATATGTATACATTTTATAGTATTTTTATTTTAATTACAATCTAAATATCTTTCAATTTAATAATTATTTAATCAACATATTATTTAGCAACATGTATTTTAAAAATCTATTGTTTTGAGGGTAGTTAGCTTTTAATTACTGATTTCTAACTTAAATATACTGTAATCATAAAACATTGTTTATAAGATATTGATGTCTGGTTTTCACTGAGTTTTACTTTATGCCCTAAAACACAGTCAATATTTATCAATGAATCATGTGTAATTGGAAAGAATATTTCTTTCTTTAGAGTACAAAGCTAGTATATGTTCATTAGAACAAACTATTGATTATGTTACTCAAAATGTCTATAATCTTATCCTTATTATTTTTGTTTGCTTCTTTTACTGTGAAGCACTATTCTATAGTAGTTTACAGTATAGACTTGCTGCTTTCCAAGCCTGGTTCTACCATACATGCACTGAGATCTTGGGCAATTTATTTAGCCCTAATATACCTCAGTTTTCTTATGTGCAAAGTGAGGCAAATAATAATATATTGTATAAAGTTGTTATTTACTTTAAAGTAGCTGATACATAGAAGGCAATTATAATAAAATATATCTGTAAAGTTGTTGTGACAGTTAAGTGTGTTGATACATATTAAGCAACTAAAACCATGAATACCATATAGTAAAATCTCAATAAACATTACCTGTTATTAAGAATTAAGAGTAAAATCTACCAATATTATAGTGTATTTACTAAGTTTAACTCTCACACATAACATCAGAATGTTTATATCTTCCCAGTGATGTGTTTCTCATGTACAAGATAAAGAATGTTATCATTCCATATCCTAAATATTCTCTTTATGCTGTAAACACTATTTTATTTCGTATTTATATAGTTGCATCAGCTTTCTTTGGAATAGGATTTGTATAGTATAATTTTTTATCTACAGATTACATCAGAATGTTTATATCTTCCCAGTGATGTGTTCTTTATGTACAAGATAAAGAATATGCTATCATTCCTCATTCTGAATATTCTCTTTTTGCTGTTAACACTGTTTTGTCTCACATTTATATAGTTGCATCAGCTTTCTCTGGAATAGTATTTGTATAGCATAATTTTCTATCTTTTAAAATTTTTTCTGTATCATTATGATTAGATGAATCTCTTATAAGTAGCATGTAGCAGTATTTTTAAAAATTTTCACTTTGATAATTTATGCCTTCATTTAATTTTTATTGTTAGTTTTAGGGTACATGTGCAGGATGTGCAGGTTTGTTACATAGATAGATGTGTGTCATAGAGGTTTGTTGCACCTACCAACCAGTCACCTAGATTAAGCCAAGCATGCATTAGCTATTTTTCCTGATATTCTCCCTTCCCCTACCCTACCCCAAACAAGCCTCAGTGTGTATTGTTCCCCTCCCTATGTCCATGTGCTCTCATTGTTCAGCTCCCACCTATAAGTGAGAACATTCAGTGTTTGGTTTTCTTTTCTTACATTAGTTATCTAAGGATAATGGCTTCCAGCTTCATCCATGTCTCTGCAAAGGACATGATCTCATTCCTTTTCAAGGCTGTATAGTATTCCATGGTGTATATGTACCACATACAATATTTTCATTATCCAGTCTATCATTGATATACATTTGGGTTAACTCCATGTCCCTGCTACTGTGAATCTGCAGTTGACATACACATGCACGTATCTTTGTAATAGAATGATTTATATTCCTTTGGGGGGATATATATATATATATATATATATATAATCCCAGTAATGGGATTGCTGGGTCAAATGATATTTCTGGTTCTAAATCTTTGAGGAATTGCCTTACTGTCTTCCACAATGGTTGAACTAATTTACATTTCCACTAACAGTGTAAAAGCATTCATGTTTCTCTACAACCTCATCAACATCTGTTGTTTCTTGACTTCTTAATAATGACCATTCTGGCTGGCATGAGATGGTATCTCATGGTGGTTTTTATTTGCATTTCTGTAATTACTGGTGATGTTGAGCTTTCTTTCATATGTTTGTTGGCTGCATAAATGTCTTCTTTTGAGAAGTGTCTGTTCATGTCCTTTGCCCAGTTTTTCATGGGGTTGTTTTTTTCTTGTAAATTTGTCTGTGTTGCTTGTATATTCCAGATATTAGACTTTTTCAGATGGATAAATTGCAACAATTTTTCTCCTACACTGAAGGTTGCCTGTTCACTCTGATGTTAGTTTCTTTTGCTGTGCAGAAGCTCTTAAGTTTAATTAGATCCTATTTGTCAATGTTTGCTTTTGCTGCAATTGCTTTTGGAGATTTCATCATGAAATCTTTTTGTGTTCCTATGTCCTGAATAGTATTGTCTAGATTTTCTTCTAGTGTTTTTATAGTTTTTGGTTTTACATTTAAGTCTTTAATCCATCTTGAGTAAATTTTTGTATAAGATGTGAGGAAGGGGTCTGGTTTCAATTTTCTGCAAATGGATAGCCAATTCTTCCAGCACCATTTATTAAATGGGGAATCCTGATCAGGCATGGTGGTTCACATCTGCAATCCCAGCACCTTGGGAGGCGAAGGTGGGCAGATCACCTGAAGTGAGGAGTTTGAGACCAGCCTGGCCAACATGGTGAAAGCCCGTCTCCACTAAAAATACAAAAATAAGCCAGGTATGGTGGCAGGCATCTGTAATTCCAGCTACTTGAAAGACTGAAGCAGGAGAATTGCTTCAACCTGGGAGGCAGAGGTTGCAGTGAGCCAGGATTAAGCCACTGCGTTCCGGCCTGAGCAACAGAGCAAGACTATCTCACAAAATTAAAATAAATACAATAAAATAAAAGGAATTCTTTCCCCATTGCTTTTTGTTTTTGTTTGTTTGTTTGTTTTTGGTCAGATTTGTCAACGATAAGATGGTTGTAGATGTGTGATCTTATTTCTGAGTTCTCTATTCTGTTGCATTGGTCTATGTGACTGTTTTCATACCAGTACCACGCTGTTTTGGTTATTGTAGGCTTACAGTATATTTGAAGACTGGTAGGGTGATGTCTCCAGCTTTGTTCTTTTGGCTTAGGATTGTCTTGGCTATACAGGCTCTTTTTTGGTTCCATATGAATTTTAAAATGTTTTTTGTAATTCTACAATGAATTTCAATGGTAGTTTAATGGGAATAGCATTAATCTATAAATTACTTTGGGCAGTATGGTCATTTACAGGATGTTGATTCTTCTTATCCAAGAGCATGAAATATTTTTCATTTGTCTGTGTCATTCCTCCCTGGCTTCCTTGAGAAGAGGTTTGTAGTTCTCCTTGAAGAGGTCCTTCACTTCCCTTGTTAACTGTATTCCTAGGTATTTTATTCTCTTTGTAGCAATTGTGAATAGGAGTTCATTCACAATTTGGCTCTCTGCTTGCCTGTTGGTGGTGTATAGGAGTGCTTGTGACTTCTGCACATTGACTTTGTATCATGAGACTTTGCTGGAGTTGTTTATCAGCTTAGGAAGCTTTTGGGCTGAGATGCTGGGGTTTTCTAAATATACAATTATGGCATCTGTGAAAAAAGAAATTTGACTTCCTCCTTTACTATTTGAATACCTTTTATTTCTTTCTCTTGCCTGATTGTCCTGTCCAGAAGTCCCAATACTATGTTGAATAGGAGTGGTAAGAGAGGGCATCCTTGTCTTGTAGTATGGACTCTCTGTAATATAGTTAAAATTTTTAAACTCTGTGTAATATAGTTAAAATTTTTCTGTAAATCTAATATTGCTTTAAAATATAAACACTATTGATAAAATATGTATTTTATAGGTTCTATTGCATTGTATCATTATCTAATGGGTTTAGGAATCTAATGCTGCCATTTGTATGTCTATGTTTGCCTGTTAATTCTTGTTCATGGTAAATTGCTTTTTGGGGAGCTTTTTTTTTTTTTATGAATTCATTTTCACTAAGACTTTATGTCAGGGTCTTTTTTATAGCCTGTGTTGAAATAGTATCTCTCCAGAATGGTTTTTACATTGCTTCTTTTAGGTACCTCAGAGAAATCACTGACCATTTTTGTGCCAATTTCACAGACCATTCCAAGCGTCATTATTGTGAATTCAAAGGGAGACTTCTTACTATTGACTTAGGGGAGATAAGTCACAGGTCTAGTCCAGCATTGAGTCATGCTGAACCCTACAGGCTGCACTCTGCCATGTGATAGCTGATTGATATATATATATATATATATATAAGGGAATGGACTCCTTAAGGGTATGAGACTAGCTTCCTTGTTGGGAGATTTTTTTTTTATCCATCTTTTCACTTAAGATGTAGTAGCTCTGATGGCCTGAGATGTGTGTGACTAGGGAGAGGACTCAGTTCCAATGGTCTGCCTCGTAATGCCTCATCTTCTATCTCCAAGCCCTCTAGTTACCAAGCCTGATACCTGCTTCACTCAATCCCGAGTCAGTCATATCCTGGCCTCCTACATTCACATGCTAAACCTCTATGTGCTTTCCTTTTCATTTTTTGCCCCTCACAATTTATCCTGCTTATTAATTCAACTATGTAGTTAAAAGGAAATATGTTACATTTAAGTCGGAATCACTTGGTATTTGAACCCAGAGATTTAGAATTACCTAGTTTGAAGCATGGATGTGTGTCTTGCTCAAGCCACATAGACAGTAAGTGGCTGAGTCAGGACTATTAAAGAGTTTCCTTACTTTCTGCCATACTAATTATTTCTCCACATCCAAGTCATAGATGAAATACGTACAACAGGGATCCAAAGCTTCTTCAAAATTTCACTAAAAAATAACTGACACACATCTATCAGTCAAAACTTTTGGCAAAGCTTTTCATTCAGCTCATATTTTTCCGTCTTGTTCACAAGAATATGGTAAATAGTATAATGGGTTCAACAAGGTCCCCCCCCAAAAAAAATTCTTTTCTACCCAAAACCTCTGAATGTGACTTTATTTGGAAATAGGGACTTTGCAGATGCAATTATGTTAAAATGAAGGCATACTGAATTAGGATAGGCACAAAATCCAATGGCTTATAAAGATACCTCCTTACAAGAAGACACAGCAATAAAAGGAGACTTTACAAATGGTCTCCAACTTACAATGGTTTGACTTAATGAGTTTTCAACTTTTACACTGATGCAAAAGCAATACACATTCAGTCGAAACTGTACTTTGAGTACCCATATGACCACTCTGTTTTAAACTTTCAGAATGGTATTCAATAAATTACATGAAACATTTAATACTTTATCATAATACAGGTTTTCGATAGATTATTTTGACCAACCATAGGCTACTGTAAGTAGTCAAAGCACATTTAAGGTAGACAAGGCTAAGCTACGATATTCAGTAGGTTAAGGGTATAAAATACATTTAAATTTAAAATATTTTCTATTTGTGATGGAATTATTTTAAAATAACTCCATCGTAAGTCAAAGATTATCTGTATATAAAGATGGAACCAAAGATTGGAATTATTCTGCCATGGTCAAAGAATATCAGGATGCACCAGGAGCAGGAAGAAGTAAGGAAGTATCCTTTCTTAGAAACTTCAGAGTGAGCGTGGCCCTGCCAGCACCTTGATTTCAGACTTCTAGCCTCTAGAAGTTTGGAACAAGCTGTTTTAAGCCACTAAGTTTCTGGCAATTTGGTATAACAAGGATAGGAAGCTAATACAAATGGATTTGCTAAATGCCTCACTAAATCAAGGTGCAAAGTTTCTCAGTCATTATCCTGAAGACTTCAGAAAACATCCGATCCTCATGTTTTAGAGCCTCTCTCATTCTCTTTCATTTCTTGCCAGTTACTAACCATTCTCTTTACCTCTGTAAGTTTATTTATTGTATGAGGAGACAATTTATTAGTCCGTCTCAAGGAAAGGCATTACCGTCCTGGAGACCCTATATCTGGGTGTCATTTTGTCTCCTTTACGTCCCTCACTTCACAAACTTCATCAAAAACAAGTCATGCCTTACTTTCGTATCTCTTAAATCCATCTGCTTTTCTGTAACCCCATTGACACTTACCTATCCAGGCCACATCATTTCTGTAAGAAAGTTCTACCTCCTGGTATTCCAGTTTCCTGTATTCATCCTTTCATTTACCCATCCATCCATCCATCCAAACATTTATTAAATATCTGCTGTGAGAAGAGTATTCTGCAAGGTGCTCTGGATGCAAAAATGAATTAAAAAGAGACTAGATCTCTGATCTGACAGAGTTTATAACATAGTGTGGGGACAAACATTAATCAAATAATCTCACAGACTAATGTGGAATTGTCTTAGTAACAAGAAATCTGAAGAAGACTTGTCAGTGTTGTGAGTGGGACTCTTTGAAGGTCTTTTTTTCTCTCTCCTTATATTAGAAGTCCATGAAAATATCTGAAAGGACTATAAGGAATATTAAAAGTAGATGGTTGAATTTATATAGGTTATGTAAAGTTACTATAGTTCCAATATATTCTTATACTTACATTATATTATATAATAAGCACAGTTTTATAATTATAAAAACACAATAAATGAGATATTTGTAATAACCTTGGATAATCATTTGGGACCAGAGAATTCTGGCTACCTGTCATTCCAGTTGTGATACTACATTTTAATTGCCTGTTTATATGTCTGTCTAAAAGCCTCTAGAAAACAAAAGTATGCCCTATTAACTTCTGTGTTTCAAACATCAAACCGCACTAAGCCATTGGTAGACTAAATAAATGTTTTTGAATGAATGGATGGATGAAAATTAACAGTGAGACTACTGGACTTCTTTTTAAATAGCTGTTTATTGCATGCAAAAGTCCAGATAATGATGGAGGAAAAAAAATTGAAAGAATTTTGATTTCTATCAAAGATGTGCTTTCAAGTAGGGGGCATTTAAATATTCAGCATTGTTTAATTTCATTCATGGATGAACAAGGCAACTAGGAATTTCAGCCCTCACTTACTCCCACTGCAAAGTATACCTGGTTATCCATTTGCCCAAATTATTATTTAGTGTGAAACCCTTTATGTGACTTCTAAACAGAGTCATTATTTTCTAAACAATGACAAGTCAATGAGCCAAATTAAGTGCCTTTTCTCATCACCTGCTAATTAGAATCCTTCCAAGTTGGTAGAGTTCCTTGACACAACTTTAAAATATTACTCTATAATTCAAGGTCAAGTTTGCACTGAATAAATTAGCTTAATTCACTTGTCACATTGATTAGGGGTATTGAGCGGATGCACATATACTTCCAGTGCTTGAAATACCCATGGAATCACTCAGTAATCTTTGGACATTGGCATTAAAACACCTTTTTGGAGGGAGAATGATGTGGCTAGCCTTTCCTTGAGTTACAGAGTAAACTTCTCATCAATAGAAATCCAAAGAGTGTCTTTTTCTTCCCATAACCATCAATGACTGTTTGAAGCATGAAGAAAGAAATACTTCTTCCTGAAAATATGGTAAATAAGAAGAAAGTTCAGACATTCTAGAGAGTAGGGAGTTACGTAGCATTTAAAGGGACTCTCAAATATTGCAGACCTGTACATTTGTTGCAGAGACCTCAATTTTAATCTGAAATACACTGGGTATTCCTCCTTAGACATTATATTGTTTGGATAATTATCTTATTTTTTAGTAGTTTGTACTTAACATGCAGTGCTCAACTCCTTTAGATGATAAGAAAATATATGCAAGTCTCACATACCAGTATTTCTTACCTTTGTCAAAACTATTAAAGTAATATGTAATTTGTAGTCTCTGGAGAAAGCGAAGTCAGAAAATAAATGAGGGTACATTTGACTTTATCCTTTACTGATGTTGTGAAATGTTGCCTCTGCCACCATAACTAGGTGTACTGCTCCCTTCAAACTCGCATCTGCAAAAGGTAATAATCTTTTACTCTCAGCAAAAATAAAGCAGGCCAACCTTCCCTTTGGGCATACGAACTCTACCAATTATAGTCAGTTGCCTTCATGATGGGTAGAAGTGTCTTCTTGTGTGCCATCTCCACCCCAACGTTAGTGTCATATGGATGCACAGTTTTTTTAGAAGTGGCATGACTTATTTTTTGTCTATTGTAGAAAAAGTATGTGTTAAATATTTGCATAACTGCCAACACCTATAAATATTTATAACTTTGTGAGTTCCTTCACTTAGCTTTGTTGCTCGAGTTTTTCGTTTACTCTCTTTTTTTTTAATATATATTTTATTGCATTTTAGGTTTGGGGTACATGTGAAGAACATGCAAGATTGTTGCATGGTACATAAATGGCAATGTGGTTTGCTGCCTTCCTCCCCATCACCTATATCTGGCATTTCTCCCCATATTATCCCTCCCTAACTCCCCACCCCACACTGTCTCTACCCCAGTTCTCCTCCTCACAGACCCCAGTGTGTGATGCTCCCCTCAGTGTCCATATGTTCTCATTGTTCAACACCCGCCTATAAATGAGAACATGTGGTGTTTGATTTTCTGTTCTTGTGTCAGTTTGCTGAGAATAATGGTTT
Source organism: Cebus imitator (assembly GCF_001604975.1). NCBI lineage: Eukaryota > Metazoa > Chordata > Mammalia > Primates > Cebidae > Cebus > Cebus imitator. The sequence goes on from NW_016107864.1 coordinate 962,065, forward strand.
CCATGTTCATCTATGTCCCTGCAAAGGATACAAACTCATCGTTTTTTTATGGCTGCATCATATTCCATAGTGTATATGTGCCACATTTTCCCTGTCCAGTCTATCATCAATGGGCATTTGAGTTGGTTCCAAGTCTTTGCTATTGTAAACATTTCAGCAATGAACATTTGTGTGCATGTGTCCTTATAATAGAACAGTTCATAATCCTTTGGGTATATATCCAGCAATGGGATTGCTGGGTCAAATGGAATTTCAATTTCTAGGTCCTTGAGGAATCACCACACTGTCTTCCACAATGGTTGAACTAATTTACACTCCCACCAACAGTGTAAAAGTGTTCCTCTTTCTCCACATCCTCTCCAGCATCTGTTGTCTCTCGATTTTTTAATGATCGCCATTCTAACTGGCGTGAGATGGTATCTCAATGTAGTTTTGATTTGCATTTCTCTAATGACCAGTGATGATGCAAAAAGAACAAAGCAGGAGGCATCACACTACCTGACTTCAAACTATACTACAAGGCTACAGTAATCAAAACAGCATGGTACTGGTACTAAAACAGAGATATAGAACAATGGAACAGAACTGAGGCCTCGGAGGCAATGCCACACATCTACAACCATCTGATATTTGACAAGCCTGACAAAAACAAGCAATGGGGAAAGGATTCCCTGTTTAATAAATGGTGTTGAGAAAACTGGCTAGCCATGTGCAGAAAGCAGAAACTGGACCCCTTCCTGACACCTTACACTAAAATTAACTCCAGATGGATTAAAGACTTAAACATAAGACCTAACACCATAAAACCCTAGAAGAAAATCTAGGCAAAACCATTCAGGGCACAGGCACAGGCAAGGACTTCACGACTAAAACACCAAAAGCATTGGCAACAAAAGCCAAAATAGACAAATGGGACCTAATCAAGCTCCACAGCTTCTGCACAGCAAAAGAAACAATCATTAGAGTTAATTGGCAACCAACAGAATGGGAAAAACTTTTTGCAATCTACCCATCTGACAAAGGGCTAGTTTACTCTCTTAAAGTTGCCAACCAAGTCCGCCAGCAAAGTGCTAGGAAATTACAAGCCCATTAACTCTTTGCTGGCTCTCCATAGTGCAGACACCATGTCCTAAGTCAAGATTGGTTTCAGAAACTCAAAGTCAAAGAAAGAAGTATTTCTAGCGTCTTATGATTCAGGGTGGGTAAGAGTTACAGACTTGTTAGAAGAATTAAGCTCCTCTAAAGTAAAATCAGCCTAACATTTTATTAGACTCAGAATGGGTTTGCCTAGATCAAAGAGTCCCATGACCAATGTTTTAAATAATTTCAAGATTTACTTTCTCCATGCCAAAAGGTACCCTTAGAGTAGAAGAAAGGGTGATTCATGTATAAGTGTGTTCCAAAATTATCTAAGATGGCATGGCTTCTTATATCATGCAGACAGGTTGCTCAGGCAGATTTAAGTGCAGAAACAGAACCTCCAAGAAGTAGAGCACACATAGCTTGGTAAAACTTTCTAATGATGGTGGGATAAGGACTGGATTGAGGTATTTGAATAAATTTAGCCTCTAGAGTCTTTAATTCTCTCCCAAATATGAGCCCTCACAGTGTCAGTTGAGCTGCCCTGAACCTTACTTGACATGGAATGCAGCCAAGACAAGAACATTATATCTAAAAGTAATTTAAAATAATCTTCAAATACAGTTCCACAGGATAACAGGTAGCTGATAGGGGAAGGGTTGTTTGTGCAAGTTTGTCCAAATGTTTTGAAATTGACTATAGAAATATAATTATATTTCTTCATCTATGTTTTACATACATTGGAATGAGGAAGCAAAAGGCATATCATGCACAGTGTTCAGTCCAGGATCTTCCCCTGATTCCCTTATGGAGACCCCCACATGCACTGGCACACAGTCTCAGATTCCATTCTTTTGTGGGTTCTTGAGACTGCAGAGCTCATATCCTTGAGCTGTCTAATTTTACATCACAGGGTTCCTGGTGGGAGTGTTCAAAGTAGGATCTACCTTGCCCCTGGGATGCATCAATCTACCTACTAATGCTGAATTCTACTTATGTACCTATGTGGCTTAGCCTGCAGAACACTCAAAACAAAATAACCATCTTTCTAGGTACTGAGCCAGGACTGAAAATAGTATCCATTGCTTAAGAATAAATGAAGAATGAATTCTCATTTAATATCTCAAATCAAGAAAACTTAAACATTGTGACATTGTCACAGACTCAAATTTGCTAAGAAGGTTAAATATAAGAAAGAAAATTCAGCATCCTGATGAGCAGACACCACTAAAACAAATTCACCCCAAGAAATGCATGAAACCTGAAGAACCACAGAATATACAATGGAATGTTTGCTGACATTCCATCGGGAAAGAAAGTAATAAAAAGAAAAAAGTTCCTTCAAAATATTTTTATTTTGAAGAAGCACTGCTAAAATTTTGGTCAAAAGATTCTACATTTTAACTCAATTTGTTGATATCTAAATTAAGATTTGTAGCGTGTTTCTGTTTTCCAAAAAAGGTTCCAATATAAATTCAGTTTGGTTCAGTCCATATACTTGTGAGATTAGCATGTATACGCACTAAATCAGACCCTTAGGGTATACAGAGGTATTTGGAATCTAATTAGGGAGAGAAAATAAGGACACAGATTAAAAATTAGGAAACATTTATTGAGAGCCTACTCTGTGTCTTACATGGTTCTAGTTTCTTGTTCAGTGCTTTGATTCAAGGTGTGTTGTTTTGTTTTTTTTTAACCAAGATAGCTACAAACACTCAAGTAGGAAGCTGTTGGCATTTTGAACAGTAATATTAATAAATAACAATGGGGAATATTAAATCATTTAATGCTCACAATAACTCTATGAGGCAGGTATCATTATTACTATTCTGCAGATGAAGAAAGTGAAGAAAAGAGAGCTTAGGACAATCCAAGATGGCCATTTAGGAACAGCTCAGGATTGCAGCTCCCAGAGAAAGCACAGAGGGTGAGTGGACACCGCATTTTTATTGCCCACAGACTAGGCAATTCCCAGGCGGAGGAGCTCCACAGGTCACCAGCACAGCTGTTTGGGCCAGCACGGCTGTGCCGGCCGGTGCCGCTGCTTTGCCACACATGGCTGCTTTGTCTTCGCCCTGGAGCAGCAGTTCTCTGTACAAAATACACGGGTCCAGGTGCCCTTTTGGCTGGCGATTGGAGCCACAGGAAGTCACCCATTCGTCTGTTTAAAAAGGGGACTGAGCAGGGAACCAGGACAATAGATTCCAGGGCAAAAAAAGTGCCACAAATCTCAGTGCCGCTGTTTAAGCCAGCGCAGTGAGTCACCGCACAGGAAAAAACACAGACCCCGGGACCTCTTCATAAGGCGACTGGAACACCAACTTAGAAAAAAAAAAGCCTCTGAGGAAGGCAGCCAGGCGATCAGGCTCGGCTGGTCCCACCCCCACAAAAGAACAGCACTCAGAAACTCTGGATTGAGACTTTCACAGCAAGCGCAGCTGAGCCCGGGACAGTCCAGCTCTGTGGGGGAGGGGCGTCCGCCATTACCAAGGCAGCCCACCATGAGGGAGGTAGTCAGCCAATGCTGAGGCAGCCCACCATTGCCAAGGCAACGCGCCATTGCTGAGGCAGCCCGCGCTGCCAAGGCAACCCACCACTGCAGAGAGACTCCGCCCCAACAGAGGCAGGCCACCATTGCCAATGCAGTTCTAACTACACCCATATAAACAGAACTGCAGGGAACTTCACTCGGCAGCTGGGCGGAGCCCACAGCAGCTCAGCAAAGCCTCTACAGGCCCACAGTGACTAGGCTGCCTCCTTGCTGGGCAGGGCAGCTCTGAAGGAAAAAAAAGGCAGTAGCATAACGGAAACTCGTAAAGCCATAAATCCCTGGGACAGAGCACCTGGGAACAAAAAGCGGTTTATGAGTTCTGCTACAGCAGACCTAAACGTACCTGCCCAGCAGCTCTGAATTAACAACAGAGCTCAAAGCTCAGCATTTGAGCTCCTATAAAGAAGAGACCGTCTCCTCAAGCAGCTCCCTGACCCCTGTATATCCAAAGAGCCACCTCATAAAGGAGAGATCAGATTGACACTTGGCGGGTATCCTTCTAGGAAAAAGATAGCAGAAGAAGAAAACTGGTAACAACCCTTACTGTTCAGCAGCTGCTGCAGGTGATCCCCAGGCAAGTAGGGCCTGGAGTGGACCTCAGCAGACCTA
>NW_016107864.1:971019-1003827 GCF_001604975.1 Cebus imitator
TGATGGGGAGGAAGGCAGCAAATCACACTGCCACGTGTGTACCTATGCAACAATCTTGCATGTTCTTCACATGTACCCCAAAACCTAAAATGCAATAAAATAAATAAATGGTGGGGAAAAAAAAAGAGAGGTTAGGTAACTTGCTCTACCCTACTCACATCTATTATTCAAACGTAAATTTATTCCTATTCCCTCCAGAAATCCCAATGAAGGCCTGTGGTCGGGCATAAACCTGAAAACAAGACACACAGAACCCCTTTCTACCTTTTCTCAGCTAGGCACATAAGTATCCCAGACCAAGAATGGGAACAGGTCTCAGGGTCCAGAGAAACTGGACCACAGTGACTTGACTTGCAGACATAAGCAAGAAGCAAACCTGAAAATGGACTGAAACAGAGGATGAAAAGCCACTCCACACATGGCTCCCTCCAATGTCCTCATCCCACAGTGTTTGAAACCAGACTATATCATTTAAGCAAGAGAGTGCAGAAACTGTGCAATCCCAAGGAAAAAAATCTCTAGAGACTTATATTTGGGGACCTCCAGCTGAGATAGCTGCCTTGCTATCCAACCATTGCATTTGTGAAGACTACTGATTACAAGCCTTCCATCAGAGAACTATTACCAGCATTTGAGCGCCTCACTCTTGAAGAGGAACATTAATGTTGATACCGCCAGTCATTAAAATGAAAATTTAAGGGAAAAAGGAAAAATATATTGAAGCCATAGGAAAAGAAGATAATATGAAAGAATATAAAAAAACTGCTTTCTTTAGAGAGAGAAAATAAGATACTACGTCTTTCACATCAATTAAAAGATACCACAACAATTGTCAGAGAACAAAAGGTACCTTATGGAAATAATAATAATATCAGAAATAACAATTAAACAAAAGTATTGGAACATTCAAAATAAGACAATCTCTTGGAAGAGAAAATTAAAAGTAATATGCAATAGAAAAAAAAAACTTAAGAAAATCATAGCATTTATCCAGACTGTTCAATATCCACACAATAGGAGTACCAGAAAGCAAGGAAAGAAAAATGAGGGAAAAAAAACTTATCAAAAATAATTACTACAAGCAAGTTACCCTTGTCTACAACAGAAGAAGTTCCAAAGCACTCAGCACATAAATGAAAAGTGTTCCCATCAACTTGCATCACTGGGAAAGTTCAGAGCTCCAGGGCTAAGGAACATATCATAAAAACTTTCAAAAAGGAAAAACAATTCACACACTGATACAAATCAGAAATCAAAATTGCAACAGATATTTCAGCAATAAACATGGAAACTATAATATTATTGAGCTATGCGTTCAAAAACTCAGAGGGAAATGATTTCCCACTAAAATTCTCTATCCAGCCAACCCATCAATCAAATGAGTAAGATCTCAGCAATTTCACTTCCCAAGTATCTTTTCTTAGGAAGCTATTAAAGATTTTTCTATCAAATCAGCACAATAAATATAGAAGAAGGAAGGCAGAGAATCCAGGAAATAAAACTTCTAACACAAACTATTGCCAGGAGAATGTCCCCCCTAAGAGAAGTACAAACCTGGCTTAAGGAGGCAGTAATTTGTATGGGAGCAGGAAGATAGAGACTTGCAGGAGGGGGTCTCCAGGGAAAAAAAAAAAAACTGATTATTTTTTCTGTTAGAGCATTTAAAAATTTTCTAAACAGATATTCTATAAACCTGAGAAAATTACCAATAGGTATATAGAAAATCAATAAATGAAAACATAAAGCAATGAGTGACTACATAGAAAATAAAAAATAGGGAAATAAAAAAGATAGTATTCCACAAGAAATAGTACTGGATTCAGTCATAAAATATATTTATATGGTCGTAAGAAAGCAAACACAATATTTATTTAATCCCAATTGTGAGATCTATTTTAAAAGGAAGGGAAGAGCAGACATGGGGTAGGAGGCTGCTCGTAGAGGCTAACGTTAGAATAACAATAGATAATGCGTAAATTTATAAAGAAAAAAATAAGAGTAAATGTATGTTATTTAAAAATATGGCCACAAATACCAAAAGAATTTCAGCACAGTTGCCTCTAGAGAATCAAAATAAAGAAGTATGAAACTGAGAAACAAAGGACCACTCATTTGTAAAAATCATCTGGTATTATTTACTTTCTAATTTTGTATTATAAATTACTTAAACCATATAGAAATGTATAGAGAATTCGTATATCAAATTCACATATCTGCAGTAGATTTTTTTAAAGAATAAAGTAGGTTTCCTTGGTACTCCTTCCTGAAATCCTACTCTGTCCCTGGAGAAGTTGCTGTGTTTCAGCACTTGCACACTTTTAGACCCTGGCGTTCTAGGTTTACCACTACATACAATGTTGCTCTGTTTCCACACTTTCAAACTTTATAGAAATAGCCTCCTAGAGCATATGTCATTTTGCATTTGCTTTTTTTACTGCACACTGTGTTCCTGAAATTTAATTAATCATGCTGATGAGTAGCTTTTGTTCATTAACTGATGCATGTATTCCACTAAAAAAAGATAATGCAATTTACATATTTGTGTCCCTGTTGATGGACATTGTAATTGCTTCCAGCTTTTCAGTGTTACCATCAATACAACATTTTTATGCATGTCCCCTTGAAAAGGTGGGGGAGGGGATTACACAGCACAAGTCCTGAATATTTCACACTTTACTAGATATAACCAAATGAGTGTTTCAGTGCTTTCACCAACTCACATCTTTTCCAAGAAGTGAATGAGTTCCAGTTGTTCCAATCTTTACCAAAGCTGCAGGTTATACTTTTGAGAGCTGCGATTTTTCAGGGGTAAAGACCCACATTGGTCTCATGATGATCACTTCTGCTGAGGATGTTACACCTTTATTCAGGCACAAGTAACCCAAATGGCAATAATGATGCTCCTTCTGTGTAAATTTCTCCACCTTTGCTCCCACCTGTCTTTCTAGATTGTCCCACTCTGTCTGCCACATATTTGAAGACCAAACTCCATGCTCACGTTCTCTCTGAAGGTAGCCCTGACCACTTCTCACAGAAACACTCTTTCCTTCCTTAGGACTCTATTCCCCTTGTTTGCTATCTAGGATTATTGAGACCGCTTTTCTTAAGTACAGGTCCTATCACTTGAATTCACTCTAAGCAAGCCTCATATTATCAAGACTGATAATAAGAAGCCTTTGCATTTACACAGGGCTTTGCAGATTTACAAACTTTGTTCATAGGCATTAGCACAGTTGCTTTTAGCCCTTTTTGAGTATGAGGACTCTCTTCAAACATAAAGAAAAACCTCTCCACAACAAAAGAAACTATCATCATTTTCCCCCACTCTGTAAGTTACTACAGTCTTATTGTGTAAACTCCCCCACACTTGCTCCAAACTCAGCCTAAAGTGTTGTTTCTGTTTCTCTCCTTGTCCCTGGATCACTTTTTACAACCCATTCATCAAAGGCCTGATATCCAGAATCTGCAAGGAACTTGAACAAATACACAAGAGAAAAAACAAATGGCCCCATTAAAAAGTGGGCTAAGGACATAAACACATACTTCTCAAAAGAAGACATTCATGAAGCCAACAAACATACGAAAAAAAGCTCAGCATCAACGATCATTAGAGAAATACAAATCAAAGCCACAATGAGATACCATCTCACGCCAGTCAAACTGGCAATTATTAAAAATTCAAGAAACAAAAGATGCTGGCAAGATTGCAGAGAAAAAGAAACCCTTTTACACTGTTAGTGGGAATGTAAATTAGTTCAACCATTGTGGAAGAGAGTGTGTTGATTCTTCAAAGATCTAGAACCAGAAATACCTTTTGACCCAGCAATCCCATTACTTGGCATATACCCAAAGGAATATAAATCATTCTATTACAAAGATACATGCACACATAAGTTCATTGCAGTACTATTCACAATAGCAAAGATGCAGAATCCACCCAAATGCCCATCAGTGATAGGCTGGGTAAAGAAAATGAGTTGCATATATACCATGGAATACTATGCAGACATAAAAAGGAATGAGATAATGTCCTTTGCAGGGACATAAATGGACGTGGGAGCCATTATCCTCAGCAAACCAATGCAGGAACAGAAAACCGAACACCACGTGTTCTCACTTATAAGTGGGAGCTGACCAATGAGAACAAATGGACACAGGGAGGGGAACAATACACACTGCGGCCTGCCAGGGGGTGCAGAGGAGGGAAGGAGTGCATTAGGAAAAATAGTGAATGCATAGTGAGCTTAATACCTAGGTCATGGGTTGACAGGTGCGGCAAACCACCATGGCACACGATCACCTATGCGACAAACCTGCACATCCTGCACATGCACCCTGGAACTTAAAATTTTAAAAGATTTTAAAATAAAAACTGTTGAGCTTTTTCTCATGATAGGAGTATGGTATATATTGATTTAGCAGATACATAATAATGTCAAACTATGATGGTTTTAATACCACTTTTACATAGATTTTATTTTATTAATTACAAAAGTATCTAGATACTTTTGAAAACTGGTTGAGTGTTTCATCACCTGTATATTTAGTGGCCTAAGAACAATGCCAGATTAAAAGCCTAAGTGTTCTATCTGGAAAAAGTCAAAACCTGTTGAAAACTATTCAAATAATATACTAAATCTCCATTAGAGGAGTCAAAGTGGGAACACTCAGCAAACCTTTCGTAAAATTCTCTCAGTTTTTTCCACAGTGAAAAAAAACATATCCTGCTGTTGCCTTTATATCCTGCTGTGGCCTTAATTCTACAGTCTTATTATGTAAACTCCCCTGCACTTCTTCCAAACTCAGCCTGAGGTGCTACTTCTGTTTCTCTGCTTGTCCCTGAATCACTGTCACTGTCTCTGTCTCTCTCCCTTTCTCCCACTCATTCTCTAAATTGCCCCCTTCCAAACTAAAGCTCTACCCACTCTTCTGACCAGCACCACAGAGGCCCAGGGTTCAACTGCCAGAAATAAAGGAATTCTTACCTAAGAAAACTGGGGTAGGGCAAAGTTGCAGGCATATAGTTTGAGTCCATTCAGTAATGTGTGGCTACTGCTTTTTTCAATCTGTGGAAATGTTAAGGATTTGTATAACTTTTCAGCACCCCAAGGATCCACAGCCTTTGGGAGAAACCACTGCCTCATCTTATACATCTTCCAAACCTCTGTAGGACCCAGCTTAATAATGTATACAGTGTGATTTGTGACAGCACAGGGCAGCAACTTGTTCTAAATCCAAACTGATGTTGAAGCATATCCACTCCAATAAATCAGTGTTCCCACCTTGACTAATTTATGGATTCACTTGGCTAGGAAGAGGTCAGGGACAATATTAGAGTGGAGTCAAGCTGACCTAACCACCAAAAAAATAAAAAAGAAAGTATTTCATCGTTTGTTTCACCCACAAATTGGAGTGTTCATATAGATATCTTCTTCACAATAATATCCACTGACCCACATCTGACACTCAGCACAGCTTATGTGAAAATACTGAAAGCATCAGCAGAATAAAAGTTAAAAAGTTGAGAAGGGAAGCAGGAGGAACAAAGACAAAGGAGAAAAGTGTGTGTATAATGTATTGAGAACCCAGGCACCTCATTTCTTTAGCCAAAATAGAAAAATGATGTCTGTCCCAATATAAAACTTAAGTTTGTAGCATTCTAAGTAGGTAAGGTACAAATTTTCTAGGTGTTCCCTTCTATTGGAAAATGTCCTCTTGGCTTCCTAGAATATTCCTGATGGAAAATAAAACTGCAAGATTTAAAATAAATATTAAATACATACAGATGCACCACATGTTACCACGCATGTACATTGGGAGCAGGAGGGTCGGTATAATAAGGAAGAACAGGAAATCAGATGACAGAACTTTTTGCTTAAAGACCAGACTATTCCATTAACTATCTATGTGGATGTAGCAATTATTTTCATCTTTAGCTTTCCAAGAGACTTGTGGATAGATGATCTCTAAATTTTCTTAAAACTCTGAAATTAAGAATTCTAAAAGTTTTCCCATTAGATTAGTCTCACCCGTTTGTGCTTAACTCTGAAAAAATGGAAAGAACGTTAAGAAGGGGTTTATAGCCCAGCTCTTCCCATGGGTATTGCCCATGACTTTGGGAAAATCATTATCTTCTTATTTTCTTCTTGTTATTATCATTATCATTATCATTATTAATCCCTCAATGAAGAATAATACCTTTCTTACAGTGCAGCTGAGAGGGCTAGATAAAATAAACATAAATATATATTCTAAATGATAAAGCATTCTGCAAGTATTAGTTGTTAGTATTTGCACGGTCCTGTTGACAGAGAATGAGACAATAGGAGTTTGAAATTTTCTAGGATAAAAGCTATGATATCCTTTGAACTATATCTCTTCATTTCCTGCCCACTCACTTCCTCATCCCTGGTAACCAGCGTTTCATTTGTTATCTCTGTATGGATGAATGGGTCTAGAGATATAATGTATAACATGAGGAACAGAACTAATAAAAATCACATTACATTAGGAATCTTTGTTAAAAAAGTAGATTTTAGCTGTTCTTGCCACAATAAAAAGTAACTATGTGAGATGATGGATATGTTAATGTGCTTCTCTCTAGTAACCATTTAACTATATGTATCCTGTAACATCATGTTGGTAAATCTCAAATATACACACAAAATAATATTTTAAAAAGAAAGAAAAAGGCTAGAGTTTAATAACTCTTCTCCATAAAAGTCATTTGCACAGACACAGTAGCCAAAATTGTGGAATAGTCTTATGACAAATTTATTCTATTTTTTAAAATATGAAAGAATTTTTATAACTAGAGATAGGAAAAGTCACCAGCAATATCTTCTCAAGTAATTAAAGACCTATTCTTGAATTTTTTAATTTAATGAGCTGTGGAATAGGGTTATACCAAAGTGGAAGAGACAATGCCGCAAATTCAAATGCACTATTTGGTGATGTCTACAATGAAAACCTTCTATTCTATACCATTCATTCACCTAAGTTTGGAATTGTTTTCAAAAAAAGGTCCTTTCTTAGATGTTTACTTTTCCTTTATCATCAGAAACTTTGGATTTTTTTCCTTCCAGCTTCTTAATGATTTTACTGAACCTCATTGTCTGCTGGATCAACAGTTACCAGGAGATATTTTTTCTGGAGGGAAATAAATTAAAAATTAATTCTGACTGCTGTCTTCTACCTGGAAGGTTATGCAAATGTTCATCTGCTCCTTTGTAGCTTTGAACATCCTGTGGGACCAGAAAACCCTTAAATAGTCCTACTAGTCTTTAAAGTAAGGGTGCACCTGTAGTACAGGAGGAAGCCAGAAAACAGTGTTTACAATATCAGAATGATCATAACTCTATTTCCAAACAGCAAATCTCATGGTGGAAACATGGTTCTTTTGGGCCTTGCAACGTCAGCATCACCTCACTGAGCCCTCCTCTCCACTGCCCCAGCAGTGGAGAGTCCACAATCCCATCCAGTGAACTCTTGCAGGCTGAGAAAAGAACTTGCCCAGCCTCTCTCCTGGAGCTCTTTTTTTCTCCTTTTCCAAACTAAATCAATACTTTGACTAAATGAAATGTTCCTGGAATTAGATATCAATTTGATTGTTTTGCTAATAGGTGATTAAGCAGGAAAACCTATTTCTTCAAGCTCCTGGCGGAAAGAAAACCTTCTGGAAGAGGAGAGGCTAATTTCCTGGCTGCAAATAGCATTTGAATCAATGATGAATGTTTTGGAAGAAGCTACTTCATCTTAGGCTCTTCATAATCTAAGGACTAAGAGCACCAGTGGAGGGTGAGGAAATGCTCAAAGATGTTTTTGCAGAGGAAAGAAGCACAGCTCAAAGGGTCTTAGCTCCAAAGAAAGGCAGAGGAGGCACCATGTGTGCCAGGAACTTTACTTGGGTATAACATTCCATCTTATGACCACACAAATAGGCAGGTTCATTCAGGCTCTCACAAGTTATTTAGATCCCATTTATAAGCAGGCCCTAAAAATCAGCAGTGAATAAGTCCTCTGTCCTAACAGTATCGTAAGACAGGCAAGTTAACAGCTATAGGCACAATAAGCTTAAAATGAAGTGTCAAGTATTATAAAAGAAAGCATTCAGCTGAAACCTGTGCAAAGAATAGAAATTATCTAGGCAAAGATAGAAAACGTGTGAGGGGCAGAACAATTATTATCCTCCTTCGACAGATGTTACAAGTGAAGCCCCAATATATTAATGATTCTGCTAGTGAGAGAAGAGTCAGGATTCAGATCCAGATCTTTATCCTCAGAAGTCCAAGCACTCAGGGATTCCCATCTGAGATTCAGAGTCCTGTTTATCTGTTTAGTCCTGTATAGTTGAAAGATGGAAATATCCTGGGAGAAACAGTACTCAGATTATTCTCTCAAATCAGAGGAGAGAAATGCAAAGGAAAGATATTTTTTCTTCTTTATTTTAGCAAATTAAGCAAACATGACTTTTCAATATACTCTCTAAAAATAGTTCTAAAAGGGATTGTGTGTGACTGGCTGGGATACTTGTCGTAAGAACTCTTGTGAGAGCACTGAATTTCGAATTTCTGGCAAGGTAGAAAGATCACATGTTTGAGCCAGCATCCAATTCTGGAGTATGTCTAAGACACCTATTCTTTAACTTACCAAGATTGGCCTCATAAGGATCCCAAATGCCTACTATAAGGCAAATGTTAAATAAAGTTCTTGCCAATCTTACAACTCAGAAATAAAGACACGAGACCTACCTCTTTGAAATGTAATCAACTGACTTCAAATTGCAAAACCTTCTTGCGGTTATAAACACAGGAGAAAATTTGCAAATGTATCTCAAGAACATAAATGGAATGGTTGTAGCCACTTGGCTGCATAAAACAGTGAAATTTCTTTCTGTCTCTGCAATCTCTTCAGCAAATTGCCTGTGGTGTGTACCACTTTCTGTTCTAATGCTTATTCAATAATAAACCTTTTATTTCTCTTTTACCTTTGTGAAAAGGTTTTCTGGGTTGGGTTCAGATTGTGTTTTTCATATTTCTTCAATACCTCCCACCATTTTCCTGCTGACAAAAACAGGAGAATTGAAGAGTGAATTTTTGACAACTATTTGGGATCCAGAGGGAAGGCTGAGCTTTCTCCGGTTTAGAGGAAGGAAAGAATGAGTTGTTCTCACATAATCACATGGCAGACAAACTTTTGCAGCACTTTTAGCCAAAGCCTGCAGAACATAGGGTCAAGAACAGCCTAAGCCCTTTGTCAATCTCCCTCAGGGACCATTTAATGAAAAATAGCATTCCAATTAAAAAGACGAAAGTTTCTCGAGTTTATCATCCTTCTGTAACCAGAACAATTGCAGCAAGAAGAAATGAAGACAGGCTCCCCAAATCTACCCAGAGAAATGAGAAGGAAAGTTTTGGAAAGACTTCTCACAACATGCTCCCATGTTTGCTGTTTGTGTTATTTTCCTTTCAGTTCTTCACAGTTCTGCTATTCAATGAGGCAGGCCTATGTCTTTCAGGTTAGCAGAAGTAGGAGAAGCAGGGGAGACTGCAGGGGAGACTGTGCAGCCACGGTTGTGAGGAGGGTGCCCCCAAATGGTGGGACAGCTAGAAAGAGAACAAAGAGAAGGCAGAATGCCTTCACAGAGACACCTGGAGGACTTCATTCCCCCCAGGTATTCTATCTTGGATGAAATGCCTGATATTCTACCCTCAGGGATTTGTGGCTTTAGCTTATGATCTGATCTTTGCTCAGTCAATGAGCATTTGCAATGTCCTTGGCACTGCACTGGGACCTGGCGTAGCACTCAACAGGTACTCAGGCACGCTTTGTCAATGAAGTAACACACACAAATACACAAGTGCAAATGTCCTCAGAGGGGAAACACTGCACTGCCGCAGGCACTGAACCCTCCAATGGCTTTTCACTGCACTTCATCTCATTCAAATTACTGTCTCCCTCTCTAATTTCATCCTCTTGTGCTTTCTCTCTCTGTAACACACTCTTTGTTTCCCTATTCATCAAACACTTAAAATTCACTTCTGCCTCAGAGTCTTTATACATCCTCTGTTTATAGAACAGGGAGCTCCAGATCCTTGTATTCAGGACTTTGCTCAAATGTTCCCTCTCCAGAGGGGCCTTTCCTGACCATTCTGTCTGAAGTGGCCCTTTCATCTCTTACTGCTGCAGCAACCTGCAGTCGTGCTCAGCGCGGCCTTCACTCCTACTTAAAAATTGTTAGCATGCAATTTAATTTGTTCTTTATTAGTTTATTTTCTATCTCACTTTCCTGGGGGATAAATTTCAACTAGGCAGAGAAACTTGTTTATCACATTCACTGCTGTTTCCTACATGGTGAGTGAGAACAGTACCCCGTACCCAGCACAGAGCAGGCACTTGATGGTTATTTGTTGATTTAATTAATTAATTAATGGCATGTGCCCAAAGGACCTGAGAGTGTCTTTGAGTTAGAGGGGAATGGAGAGAAAGCACAAGGGCACTGGCAATTGTAAGCAATGAAAAAGAGGGAAGGGAAAAGGGATTTAAATAAATAAATAAAACTTTTCTCCTCTCACAATTTTGCCTGGGGCTGCAACAGGTACCAGTGAAAATACACTTTCCATCAGAGATCTATAAATGCTCTGACATTTCCCAGCCAAGAGGAAGCTGCTTCCTTCAGCCTCCCTGGGAGCTCTGTACTTCCCGTGTGTCACTGGCCATCCCTTCGCACTGGAGTCATCCTCCTGTAAGTTTGTGGTTGCTGCCACAGCTGTGCCTGGGTCTGAGCTGACTTTCCCCTTTCATCTTCCTCCAGCATTCACCCCGTGGCCTGGACGGAAGCTGGCACCATCTCATAAATGTGTACCAAATGAACTATCATGAGGCATATTCGAAAACTAACCTGGCAAAATAAGTGTTTGGGAAAATGAAAATAATATGTAAATGTCTGATGTAATCTTGTCTTTTTACCATTTATCTTTCTCATAGAAGTGTAACAGGAAAAACAAGAAGTCATTCTACTGAGCTGAACCATGAGCAAGCAGCGTTGGTTGATTTAAGTCTTCACGGCAAGCTGCCTGATAAGGTTTGGATCTGTGTCCCCCCTTCCCCTCCGCTAGATCTCGTGTCAAATTATAAAATTATAATCTCCAGTGTTGGAGATGGGGCCTGGTGGGAGGTGACTGGGTCACAGGAGTGGATTCTCATGAACGGTTTAGCACCATCCCTCTGGTGCTGTTCTTGTGATGGTGAGTGAGTTCTCACAAGATCTGGTCATGTAAATGTGTGTAGAACTTCGTCCCTCCTGCTTTTTCTCTCTTGCTCACCCTCCTGCCATGTAAGACACTTGCTCCTAGTTTGCCTTCTGCCATGAGTGGAAGCCTCCTGAAGCCTCCCCAGAAGCAGAAGAAACTATGCTTCCTTTAGATCCTGCAGTGTCATGAGCCAATGAAACCTCTTTTCTTTATTAATTACCCAGCCTCAGATACTTTTATAGTAATGTGAGAACGAACTAATACACCCTCTTTAGGCAAAGACCTCACCACACAGACTCTTAGCATCTCCATCAGTGTCCCAGGCTAAATGCTTGAGGAACTGGTACTGCTTTTGAGGACTACAGTCCATCTGCTCCAAGGAATTCTTCCAAATTTCCACTAGGAGTATTCACTGTGACTCAGTGTCCTCTTGAAAATACAATAAGGATAACAATATCAACTATTTTTACAGCCTTTTACAATTCACCAAGAACTCTGTCACCCATGGTCTCATCTTTGACTTATCACAGGCTGTCTGTTACTTGAATCAGAGAGACTCCATTTGGATTCCAGTTTACAGAGCGCAAGCAGAAATGAATTACAACTTCTAGAAGGAGAATAGTGTGAGGAGCAAACACAGCCTAGCATGCTTCTCATGAAACAATAAGAGGAACACATCTGTACCCTCTAACATCTGTAAGCTCCTTGAGGGTAGGTGTCATGTAGTACCACTATTAATGATGGGTACTATTTAGAAAATACAGTCATGTCAGTTAACAACAGGGATACATTATAAGAGATTTATGAATAGGTGATTTTATCATTGTGTGAACATCATACAGTGTACTTTACGTACACTTTAGGTAACGTGTACTCCTAGTGAATATTCCTAGCAAAAATTTGGAAGAATTCCTTGGAGCAGATGGACTGTAGTCCTCGAAAGCAGCACCCGTTCCTCAAGCATTTAGCCTGGGACACTGATGGAGATGCTAAGAGTCTGTGTGGTGAGGTCTTCGCCTAAAGAGGGTGTATTAGTTCGTTCTTGCATTACTATAAAACATAGATGGTATAGCCCACTACACACCCAGGCTATATGGGATAGCCTATTGCTCCTAGACTACAAGCAAGTTATTTAACAGAATACCGTAGGCAATTGTAACACAATGGTAAGTATTTGTGTATCTAAACCTAGAAAATGTTTAGTAAAAACACGGCACTAGAATCTATGCGACCATCATCGTATGTATGGTCCATTGTCAACTAAAACGTCATTATGTGGTACGTGACTATACATGCTAGGTATCATGCCCTAAGAAAGGCACAGAAAAACACATATTTTTGGTCTAGATTTACTGGTGGTGGGGAGTGTTGGATAATAAAAGGCTTTCCTTCAACAAGACCTCAGACTAAAGCTCATGATATGTAAACCAAAAGAATGGAGTGATTCTGCTGAGCTATAGGTGTGGGCTGGGCCCTGTTGGCTCCTCTCTCCTCCCTTCAATTGTCACTCCTGTGGCCATGGAGACAATTTTGGGAAATGCCCAGAGTACAGTTGGAAAAACAATGCTCTGTTGAGAAGGCCTTCGCTGGGCCGGGCACCACAGGAGAAAACTGAGTGAAAGGCGATGGGAAGGCAGCAGAGAAGTTGTTTTCCCATGTGGCACTCTGGCTGAGGGGCCCAACTCCTCTGATGATGAGAGGTTTAGCTAATATATTCTCCTGTGCTGTGATAAAGCCTCCTCATCTTGCCTGAGAACAAGTGACTTTGAGAAACATCCTTACAGCAAACATAAACCTCTAGTCTCCAATCCAGTTTCCAGTCTGGACTTTAGGTGCCAGGAAGGGTGACTGTCCTGGACACTTTTTCCATTTCTCTCCACTTAAATCCCATGTGAAAGTAGAAAAGGAGTCATAATTCTGCCTGATGCTCCCCTCTCAGCATCCACAGGACCTTGCAGAATGCATCCCTGCCAGTTGAGAGCTCCGCGTGCAGACTTCAGAGAACCTTGAGAATTCTGACCTCCTTGCAGCCTTTCTCTCCCTCTTGCTGGGCCCTGACAGGTATTGATTTAGCAGCGACAGGGATGGCCTGGGGAACTCACCTTCCCCTCACTTCTGCAGCCACCTCTCAACAGTGCTCGGCAAAGGCTTGGGAGCTTGTCATCTATCATACTCACCTTTTGTATTCCGGACAGCCTCCCTGGATGTTTTCCTACCTTGTCTGTGCTAATAGAGCCCTAACCTGTTAGAGATATCTCCCTCTTTCTGCTCTCTGCCCAACACAACCGCCTAGAATAATTACAGCAACAAAAATAAACAAACAAATCAAAGCTTTGCATTTGAACATCATACTGTAATAAAAAAGCACATTGGCTTTGGAACTGAACAAAGATAAAAATATAACTACTGCAATTTTCTTAGCTATAAAATTAAGGGAGCAATAGATGATACATCGCAGAATTGTGATTTCTAATGAGATGATATGCAAAGTACTCAGTGCTGGGCCTGGGCCACAGCAAGTGCTGGATAAATATTAATGACTGAGTAAATAACCTGACACGTAAATATCAAGATAAATAGATAAATGAATGGCTAAATAAACAGTATAGCATAAGACCTAAGGTGAGTTACCACTCTTTTTTCCCCGGTGCAGTTAATAATTATTAGTAACATTTGTACTTTAAGTAACTCACCTGTGATCACATGGAAACTCAAATCATACCTGAACTCAAAATATACGTTTCTAACCACTTACCCAGAGGAGTGATCAAGGGGACTGGGTAAGAGCACGAACAGTGGAAGCAGCCCACATTGTGCTGAACCACAGTAGTGCCACGTAATAGCTGTGTAACCTTGTACACATCACCTAAATTTTCTGGCCCTTTGTTTCCTCATCTGTAAAACAGAGAAACAGTACCTGACTCAAAGAGATTGTGAGAAAGGTAAATGATATAATGCAGAAAAGAGCTTAATCCACTACCTGAAGCATGGCAAGGTATTCCATACATCTGTGGGTGACAGGTAAGTCTGCTGTTGCCGCTATTACCAGCACATGGGGGACTGCTGCCAGACATCCCCAGGCACACTCCAGAAGGAATGTGCTCCTCCTGCCCTTGTTCAGCTTTTCTGCTTTTCCCCAGTCTGGGGTCTTGAAGTTCCCAGATGCTTTAAAGTTGAACCTCTCTGGGTTATTTAAGTTATGACAAGCTGTTCTGCTCACCTCAAGCATAGCTGCCACAAAGCCAGCCTGAGATGCAAGGCTGCCTAAGGAGCAAGCATACACTTGGGGTCAGCCAGACTTACTCTAGAGCTGCCATTTCACTGACAGGAGATAACTCTTAACTTTAATTTGAGGGGGAGGGTAGATTAATTTTGTTTTTGTTTTTTGGTTTGAAATATGGTCCTTCATACATGCAGAAAGCTTCTGGAGCCAATATACAACAGGAATAATAAAAATGGAAAAGGAGTTTGAATGTGTGTTGCTGGACTAGAGGGTTGTAAAAGCTGTGACATTCCATACGTCCCAGGCCAAGTGTGAGGTCAGCTCTAAGACAATCATCTGTAGACATGGAGCTGCCTGAAGAGCAGAGACTGCTCTCACTGACTGGCTAGAGGCCCGCTGAGATGCAGGATCTGTGGGCACAGCCTGGGACTGCCATCAGAGCAGACAGGATCACAGTGAGGAAGGTCACAGGAGCACAACAAAGCCCCATCACCTGGGATATATGGGAACACAGAGATGCTCCCTGCCTCTCAAGCATAGGAAGATGGTGGGGGTGGTTCTGGATATCAGGAAGAAAACAGAGAGTGCAGCAGTGAGGTAGCCTGGGCTCCTGTTCTGTCTTGTAACCAGAAGGCATGTATTTCTTAAAGACCAGAATGGTGAAAGAGAAGCAGAACATAGACTATCTTGCATATAACCTATACACTTAAGAAGACCTTTTAGGTGAAGAAACTCTCTTAGAAAGAGGCTACGTTTTTTACTGCAGGGGGTCAAAAGCTGAGGAGAGTCTCAAAAGATCAGCCAAGGAACGCATCACCCATGCCAGAGAACTGTGTATGTGGAGATCGTGAAAGTTCTTCCTAAAAGCTCACACTGGTTCCCCAAGAGAAAGCCAGCAATGGACATCTGCCATTCAGAGAGCATCAACAGCCAGACTGCAGTTGCGCCAGTTAAATGACATCTTCGTGTTTTAAATCTTATCCCCTCCCCTACCCATACAAGAAAGAGCCAGAAAAAGAGAAGGATGGAAAGGAACATTTTTTTTAAATGTTCTTTCCCCACTACTCGCCTCTGAGCAGTGGTATGTTGCTGGCTCTCTTGGAGGAAAACACCCTGGTTTATACTGGTTGCCAATTTCCACGGTGCAAATACTCCCACCGTGGCTGATTTAATCCACCAACCTGACAACACTGAACTTGGAATTGCAAAGAGATGCTAACAGTTGGCTCTTGCTGAGACTTTGATCCATCTCCAACACTGCTACAGCTGAGCCACAGATCAGGCCTGAGCTGGAGTGGGAAAAAAGGAGAATGGAAAGAGAGGAGAAGATCTGAACTGGGTATGAGATTGAAAATGTTATTTAGAAGAGGCAGGATCTCTTTACAACAGAATTAGGCTTAATAACCAAAGTGGGCCTGTTCTTGGAGTTGAATGTGATCAAGAAAATTTATACCCTCTCAAGATGGTATCAAGAAGTTGGAGAGAAAGCTGAGCCAGAGTAGACTTAAGGCAGCACTGAGTGAAACATAAAGCCATTCTCTGCTTGTATCTCACCAAGCTCGGATTGTTTAATATTCATGTTATATTTCAATCCCACAGGCCCCCTCAGGAGTTCATCTGTTATGTTCCAGAGAAGCGATGAATCTTTTGTGGATCTTTTTACCCTTCTTTCATGCTAACTGTCCTCCTTCAGAGAAATGAGGCTGAACTTTCATAATGAGAGTTCATCACATTTATTTCAGAGAATATTAAGAAATTTTAACAGTGTGAGTGCTGTCAAATGACAAAGCAGAAACCCAGGCTAGTGGGAGGAAGGACAGACCAGGGAAGGCATGTGTCCTGATGTCTGGCTGTCTTCCCCAGCTCCTGAATTATATCCCTGTGCTGTGCATGGCCATTACATTGTGGGCCCTCAGGAGAAACTGAGGTAGGTCCTCAGGAGTCTGCCTGCAATGGAAATTTCATTGCTAGATGTAAGCTATGAGAAGGAGAGATTGCTTTGGGAAGGGAAATACTTGGAGGAAGATGGCTCTCAACAAGGTGCCTAGTAAACGATGACTCAGCATGTAGACAAGCATTCTTTAGACATCCCTCACATGCCCAAGTCCCAGCCTGGCCAGAGACACCATCACCATCTGTCTAGAAAAGCAGGAATCTTCTAACTGGTCTCCCTAATTCTATCCTTGCTCTGTGTAGCTAGATTTATTCATTAAAACCCAAGTTAAATCTTATCTGCTAAAAAACAAAGCAAATGCTGCTCTATCGTCCTACCAATGACCTCACCTCCTACCACTCTTTCTTTGATTCACTCTTCTCCAGCCACACTGATCACTTTGGTATTCCCCCGACCACCAAATTATTCCCACTACATGGTCTTTGCACTTGCTGTTCTCTGTTCCTGGTATTCTTCCTATCAGAGGCCATGTTATATACTCCCTCAATTACTTAAGACCTCTTCTCAAAAGATATATTAAGCAAAGTCATCTTGACCACCTTGGATTAAAAAGTCACTTTCCCCATTCCAGCACTTCCTATTCCTCTCATTCTAGTTTATTTTCTGCAAGCACTAACACCACAGACATAGTCTATATTAGCATGTTTGCTCATTGTTGTCTTTAAATTTGCACAGGAGTTTAAACGTCAAGAGAATCAGAACTTTGCCTGATCTGTCGTATCCTTAGTACAACAAATGAGCCAATACGTGTAACAGCAGCAAAACAGATATCTATTATATTAATAAATGTTCTTCTAAGTAATACACATTGACAACTGAACAAATGTTGGGGAAGGATCCTCCAAGCCTATAAAGCAAGAGGCATTCCATGAATCATCCCTTTCCTTCCTCACCATGAGATAGATGGGAGAGACAGAAAGTTCACCCGCTTTAGCATTCTATTTTTATAGAAAGGACACAAATCCCTAAAGAGAAGAAAATAAACACATGTTAGGAGGAATATTAAATTCCACCAGAGCTATGTTTACCCTCACTAAATCACGTTTACCATCTTTTCCTCTCCCTCTGTCCATGTCTATCTCTTCCTGACTCTCTTAATTCCTTCCTTTTATCTACATTACTTACAACTTTGCAAGTAGCAGTCTAGATTGAACTGAGTAACAGAGATTATATTTCGTATTCCATCCCTGAAACAAGTAAAGAATTCTCTAGCAGGTTTGAAACCTTCTGCCTAACTAGTGAGATGTTTTACCTGACACTAACATGACTGTTTTTTTATTGAGGTATAAATTACCTATAGTAAAATATATGAATAGAAAGGTTTTGATAGAAATATACATTTGTGTTATACATACCTATCAAGACATAGAACATTTTCATTACCTCAAAATGATCTCTTGAAAGCGAATCACTGTACCTTTCCAGAAGCAACCACTGATTTTGTTTCTATCAACATTTATTGTTTTTGTCTATTCAGAAATTTTACACTAATGTACAATTTTTACATATTTTGTTTGGCCCATCTCATCAGGATATTTTGAGATTCACTCATCATTTAATTTATCAAAACTTACTTTATTCTATTGCTGAGCAGTGTTTTATTGTAAGAATATGCCATAATTTTGCTTATCCGTTCACTTACTGATGAACATTTAGGTGTTTTTCAGATTTCAGCTATTATGAATAAAGCTATTTTTTAACACATATATGCAAATATTTTGTGTGTATTTAAGTCTTTTGTCTTTTGTTAGGGGAGAGGAAGGTTTATTACGTGTTTTTATTTTTCTTGGGTAAGCACCTAGGAGTGGAATTGCAGAGTGATAGAGCATGCCTAGGTCTAACTTTATAAGAAATTGTCTAACTTTTCCAAAGTAACTGAATGATTTTACCCTCCTGATACGGTCTGTCTGTCCCCCCACAAAAATTGCATCTTGAATTCCCACACGTTGTGGGAAAGACCCTGTGGGAGGTAAGTGAATCATGGGGGGCAGGTTGTTCCCTTGCTGTTCTGGTGATAGTAAACAAGTCTCACAAGATCTGATGACTATAAAAAGGAGAGTTTCCCTGCTCAAGTGCTCCTCTCTTTGCCTGCCACCATCCAAGTAAGACATGACTTGCTCTTCCTTCTCTTCTGCCATTATTGTGAGGCTTCCCTAGCCACATGAAACTGTAAGTCCAATTAAACCTCTTGATTTTATAAATTGCCCCATCTTGGGTATATCTTTATAAGCAGCGTGAAAACAGAGGAATACACTTCCAAATAGCAATGTATGAAAGTTCTGGTTGCTCTATATCACCATTAACATCTGGTGGTATCACCTCTTGTAATTTTAGATGTTTATTGGTTTCTCATTATAGTTTCACTTTGCATATCTTAGATGACAATTAATGTCAAGCACATTATCCTGAGTATATTTTCCATTTTAAAATATTCTTATGTGAAATATCTAATTCTTTTATGCAGTTTTCTTGACTTTAATTTTTAAATTATTATTTAGTTATAGGAATTTTTGTAAATTTGGGAGATAAGTCATTTTTCAATAGTATGAATTAAGAATATATTCTACCTGCCTGAAACTCGTGCTTTTGTTTGCTTAGCGATGCTGTTTAAAAATAGAAGTTTTAACTTTGATAAAGTACAATTTACTAGAATTACTTTTTTAATGTTTCTTGAGTACTAGATAAGAAATGTATGTCCATCCCAAGGTTATAATAACATTTTTCTATGTTTTCTTCTAGAGATTTCATAGTTTTCATATTTACATTAAAATTTACAATTAATTTTGTATAAATTACTATGTGCTATACAAAGCAAAAGACAAGGTTTATTTTATCTATATAAATATGCAGTTATTTCAGCACCATTTGTTAAAAAGACTGCCTCTATCCCCATTGAATTACTTGGTAACTTCGTCAAAAATTATATAACCATATGAGTGTGAATCATGTATTTCTAAACTCTGATTATTGCAAATTTAGGGTTAATCTTAAAGTCAATAAATTCAAGTTATCCACCTTTGTTCCTCTTTTTCAAAATTGTTTTGTCTATTCTGGATTATTTGTATTGCATATAAGTTACAAAATAGGATCAGCAATTCCTGCCAAAACAGCCACATGAAATTTTGATTGTGGTCACAGTGGATGTGTAGATCAGTTTAGGAGGAATTACCATCTTGACAATGGTAGTGCTAAGTCTCCCAATCCTAGTGTGGTACATTGTTCCACATGTTTTAAGCCTTTCTTAATTTTTTAAGCAGTGTTCTATAGTTTTAAAGGTAGCATTCTTGCATGTCTTTTACTAAATAGTTCATATTTTTATGACACATTGTATTATTTTTATTTACTACTCAAATTATTGATAGTTTATAAAACAATTAATTTTGTCTATTTATTTTATGTATTGTGACTTTGCTAAATTTTTTTATTAGTTCTGGTGCACGTTTTTTAAATCCTTAGAATTTTTAATAAACATAAGCATCTTGCCCAAATTTTTCTTTGCCATTTTCCTCCACATACCTTTTATGTATTTTTTCTGTGACTTATTGCACTGGCTACTACCTTTAGTAAAATACTGAATTGTCCTGATAAGAGTAAACATCCTATGCTCACTTCAGCAACACAAATATTAAAACTGGAATAAAAAAGAGCAGTTTAGCAGATTAACATGGATTTTGCATGAGAATGACAAGCAAATTTGTAAAGCATCCTGTATTTTCCTATAAATGTAAAACTCCACAAAAGATAGATACCGTAAAGAAGAACCAAAGAGAAATCCTGCAGTTAAAGAAATCAATGAATAAAATTTAAAAATACAATCAAGACCTTCAAAAGCATACTTGATAAAGCAGAAGAAAGAATCCCCAAACTTGAAGATAGGTCATTTAAAATTATCCAGTTAGAAAAAAAATTAAAAAGAGTAAAGAAAACCTACAAGAATTCTGGTACACCATTAAGCAACAAACATTCATATTATAGTAATACCAAAAGGAAAAGAGATAGGCAAAGGCATAGAAGATCTATTTACTGAAATAATAGCTGAAAACTTTTCAGTTCTGAGAAGAAATATGGACATCTAGATCGAAGCAGCTAAAAAGCCCCAGATAGATTCAACCCAAAAGGGTCCTCCCTGAGGCACATTATAATCAAAGTGTCAAAACTCAAAGGCAAAGAGAATTTCAAAACAGAGCAAGAGAACTGTATTAAGTAAATATAAAGGAATCTCCATTAAAGATTTCTCAGTAGAAACCTTACAGACAAGAAGAGAATGGGATGATATAATAAAAGTACTAAAAGAAAACAATTGCATGCCAAAAATACCATACCTAGAAAAGCTATCCTTCAAAAATGAGGAAGAAATAAAGTCTTTCTCAGGCAAGCAAAAACTGAGGGAAATTGTCACCACTAGACTGGCCTTATAAAAAATGCTTAAGAAAGTTCTGCATCTGAAAGCAAAAAGATGATAATCACCATCATGATAACACACAAAAGTATAAAACTCACTGGTAGAGCAGATACACAAATGATACAGAGGAAAGAATCAAACCTCATCACTACAGAAAACTAGCAAATCAAAAAGATAAATAAGAGACAAACAAAAAGATAAACAAGAGAAGAAGACAGCCACAACAAGAAAACAACAAAATGACAAGAGTACATCCTCACCATCAATAACAAGTATAAACAGATTAAATTCCTCAACAAAAGATATAGACTAGCTGAATAATTTTTTTAAATAATCTGACTATTATGCTGCCCAACAGAGACTTACTTCACCTTTAAAGACATACAGACTGATCAAAAAAACAAAAATATTCAGTAGGGAAAGAGCAGTCTCTTCAATAAAAAGTTCTGGTAAAACTGGCTATCCATATACAAAATAGTGAAACTAGGTCCCTATCTTTCACAATACACAAAAATCAAATAAAAATGGATTAAAGACTTAAATATATTACATGAAACTACTAAAAAAACACTTTGAGAAATACTACATGATATTGATCTTGGCAAAGATTTTTGAGGTAAAACTTCAAAAGCACAGGCATCAAAAAAAATGGATAAATGAGATCATATCAAGCCAAAAAGCTTCTATACCACAAAAGGGACAATTGACAGAGTGAAGAGACATCCTACAGAATGGGAGAAAATATTTGTAAACTATGTCTCTAACAAGGGGTTAATAACTAGAATATATAAGGTATTCACATTAAATAGCAAATAATAATAATAATCTGAATTTTAAATGGGCAAATAACTGAATAGTCATTTCTTCAAAGAAGACATGCAGATCATCAACAGCCACATGAAAAAAATACTGAACATCACTAATCATCAGAGAAACACAAATCAAAACCACAGTGAAATATCTCATCTCAGTCAAAATGACTACCATTAAAAAGACAAATAAATAACAGATGCTGGTGAATATGCAAAGAAAGATGAACACTTGTACACTGCTGGTAGAAATATAAATTAGTACAGCTACTATGAAAAATAGTATGGAGAGTCTTCAAAAAGCTAAAAGTAGGTTCACCATATGATCTAGCAATTCACCTTCTGGGTACATATCCAAAAGAAAGAAAATCAATATATCAAAGAGATATCTGCATGCCCATGTTTGTTATAGCACTTTTGCCAAGATATGAAACCAACCTAAGTGTCCATCAACAGATAAATGAATAAGAAAATGGTAGATATACATAATGGAATACTATTCAACCATAAAAAATAATGAAATCCTGTCATTTGCAGCAACGTGTTTGGAACTGGAGGTCATTATGTTAAGTGAAATAAGTCAGGCACAGAATGACAAATATCACATGTTTTTGCTTGCATGAGGAAGATAACAAACTTGATCTCATGGAGGTAGAGATTGATGGCTACAGGGGGCTGAGAAAGAGGGGTGAAAATTAAAAGAGATTGGTCGACAGGAACAAGCATAAAGTTAGTTAGAAGGAATAAGTTCTAGTATTCGATAGCACAGTAGGGTGACTATAGTTAATTATAATTTAGTGTATATTTCAAAATAACTAGATTAGAATATTTGAAATGTTCCCAACATGAGATGATAATGTTTGAGATGATGGATATCCTAATTATCCTGATTCAAACATTATGCATTATATGCATGTATCAAAATATGAATAATTGTTACATACCAATAAAATAGTAAACATTATGTTTTCAAAATTTTACATATTTCATCATTAAATATTATATTTGCTGTAGGTTTTATACGCATAACTTTTATCTAGTTAAGGAAGCTTCCTTTAGTTTCTAGTTTGCTAGTTTTATCATTACCAGATGCTGAATACTTTAAATAATTGATTAATATTAAAGATTGGTGTTATTTTTTCTAATATATTTGATAGAGCTTACCAGTGAATCATATCACCCAGAATTACCTTGGTGGGAGGTTTATTAACTATAAATCTACTTATTTAATGATATGTAGGGCAAGTTTTAAATTTCTTTTCATGCCAGTCATGGAATTTGTGTCTTTCAAGGATTTATTAATTTTATCCAAGTTATCCAGTTATTGGCCTACAGTTGTTCATTCTATTTATGCTAGCACCTTACTATCTACTCATTGCCTATATAGAATTTCTAGTGCCTATAGTTTCATTTAGATGTACTAGATTACCAAATTTATTTATTTTCTCATTTTTTCATGATTCAGCTAGCTGGAAACTTGTCAATTTTATTGCTCTTTTTAATGGTTCAATTTTTGCTTCCGCTGATATTTTCTACGGTTCATTCATTTTCTTCTTCATTAATCTCCACTCTTACCTTTACCATTTCCCTCTTTCACACATTCTGGATTTAATTTGCTCTTCAATACTTTTTTTTTCGCCCTTTGGTACTATTCAGACTATTTCACTCATTTAGCGATTTTTAGATATGGCTCTGTGAAAAGTCCCACAATTCACACACGTTGTCTATATTTTAAGTCCTTGAATATATTTCTAACCGTTATTTTAAAGTTCTTGTTCACTCTTTTAAATATCTGCGTCATAGCTGAGTCTCTTTACATCTCTTTTTTCTCCTAACCTTGGGACACATTTCCTTATTCTTCACATACATAATAGTTTGTTGTTGTTTGCAGGACATTGATATAATAGTGCTAAGAATCTGCATTTTGTTTGTTTGTTTGTCTTTCTGTAGAGTGTTGAGTTTTGTTTTAGAAAGTAGTTATTTCACTGCCTGATCAGTTTTGTCCTGGGAAGTCTTACTTTTAGGCTTTGTTAGGGCAGGTCTGTAGTAGTTTGAGTTTAAAGTCTATTTGTAGGGTGTACCTTCTGTAGGGTCCCAGCTGAGTATCTGGCAGTAATTCTACCAGCATTGTTTGATCTATAGAACTTTCGTTTGGCTGTTAGCCTCCTAGCATGAGACTCACAGTCTCATGCTGACTAGGAGAAAGACCAAGTAGGAGATCATTAAGGCCAAACACACAGATCTCATTGCTTCCCAGGCACAAACATTCTTCATCAAATTATATAAGTGTTATAGGAAAGCGCACACAAACATATGTTCATGAGTTTTCTTGACTCAACTAGAGTATACAATGTTTGACGGCCGAGGCCTTCTCTGACAAACACCAAGTCCTTGTTCAACACAATACCTCCTGCTAGACACAGGTAAGTTTGCCTTGCCAAAATGTGTTGGCTTGGGGTGTAATGTGACAGAGGAATGAGAGCAATAAGTTCTAAGGATTTGAATATCAGAACATCTTGACAGGTGCCAAAAACGAAACACACCAAAATCTTCAGCAAAATGTCCCAAAAGAATACAGAATTGAAAAGAATTATTTATTTTAATATATTAAGCAAAAAAGATTAGGTTAGAGAAAATAATATTACAGCCTGCTTTACAGTCCACCAAGGTGAAAGGACATGGGCTTTCTATTGCCTAACATTGCGTTTAATTTTGGTTCTCCAACGATTAGCTGAATTGGCTTTAAAAATTTATTTACCCTCTCTGAAACTTAGTTTCTTCATCTGTGAAATAGAAGCAATAATTTACTCTTACAGGGTTTTTGTGAAGGCTTAGAATGGCAAATGTAAAATATCTGGTTTTGTGAACCATCATAAGGTCTTTAAGGCCGTGGGTTCTTTCCCTTCTCTACGTCAGTGAGTAAAAATGGCTACAAGTACGGAAAGGTCCATGTGTCTAATAAAATCAGGAGGCTTGGATTCTCTGGAAAAGCCTGCCTCTCTCAGAGTCTCAGAGTTTTTTGTTCTTTGTCTCATGAGGGATTGACCAAGAGATCACTCAGATTTCTTCAAATAAAACAAACATTCTATAGGTCTGTGAATACTGACTAGGTCTGCCTACAGCCTCACAGACTCAGCCCTCCCAGCTAATAGCATTCCCACGACAACTAACAAAAAGGCAACAGAAAGAAGTTAGGGAAACAAGAGATCAAAGAAAAATAACGAGGCAGGCTTCAAAGCACAAAGAGAAAAAGGAGGAGAAAGGGGAATGGAAAACAACTGAAAGCTAGTGGTAAAAAGCACACTAGGCTGAGAGCTGCCATGTCAGCACCGTCAGCTGACAGCCCCGCCCATCAGAATTCGTAGAGATGATACGGGGAGAAGAAACCTGCAGAGGGCTGGGGACTGCTTTGAGAGGGCATAGAGTTTACAAGGTAGAAACTGCCAGAGGCATCACAGTTTAATTTCTGAACTTCCAAATCACCAACTGAGCTTAGCTTAGAAGTGGAAATTCATGAGGCTCTTTAAATTTTAACTTTCTTTAAAGAAAAAGAAATCCTAATTTGTTACTGCTTTTGTTTCTAAAATACTTAACTCATATTTCCAATGTGAAAGAGTCAGTGAGAGAAGAGAGTGAGTTATAGAAGTTGTAGAGGAAAAGAATGTAGAGGAAAGAACACAGTTAGCCAGCCTTCTTGTGTCCCTGGAATGGGTCAGACACCGTTAGTCTGTTAGTTCCTTTTGCAAAATATTCAATTTCAATTATCCTCCACAATTCAGAGACACAAGGCAGCTGGAGTAACACACAAAAGGGAGATGACATTGAGTGTATTTGAGGACAATATGTTAAATTTTAAGTTCATGTAAATCTTTAAAGTAGGGCTAAGGGACAAAAAACATTTTATAAAACCTTGCTACAAAAACTTGGTTCAAAGATCAAAGGTATCAGGATCACTAGGAAGCTTATTAGAAATTCCGAATCCCAGGTGCCTTTCCAGACCTACTGAATGAAAATCCCAAAGTTTTGTATGCATCCTAAAATTTCAGAAACCTGAATTAGAAAATGAAAAGAGACTGCTAATAATCCCTGCTGCAATGATACTAAGTAACTTATCTTAAACACTCTATTTTTATGTTTTAATAGTAATGAAAAGCCCTGTTAGGGTGGTCGTTTCCTATGTTGGGTAACTGCAGCGTAGGAGGAAGAAGACTTGCGCTAGAAGCTTTGCTTTGTCACCACTATTATGACATGAGAAAAATAACTTATGTTTTCTAAGTTTCAGTTTCTGCTTCTGCAAAAAGAGGCCAATTTATACAATTAATAGTGTCACAGTATTAAGAGGGAGACATAAAATAAAGAGTATGAATCATGCTGTCCCTCTTCCAAAAAGACTTCAATGACTCCTCATAGCCTACAAGTTAGTATCTAGTGTCTTTAAATGGCATTCAGAGCTCTTCATTCTAACTCCAGGTATGGTGGCTCACACCTGTCATCCCAGCATTTTGGGAGGCCAATGCAGGAGAACTGTCTGAAGTCTGGAGTTCAAGACCAGCTTGGGCATCATAGGGAGACTGTATCTATGAAACATAAAAAATTAAAAAAACTTAGGCGTGGTGGTGCACGCCTGTAGTCTCAACTACTTGGGAGGCTGAGGTGGGAGGAACACTTGAACCCAGGAGGTTAAGCTGCTGTGAGCCATCACTGCGCTACTGCATTCCAGCCTGGGTAACAGAAAAAGACTCTGTCTCAAAATAAACAAACAACCACCACCAACAACAACGCTCTTCACTCTAGTCCTCTCCTACTCTGCCATCTTCATTACCCATTATATTTTCCCATGAATCCTGTACATCTGCCTTTCCCTGAAACATAACATTCACGTTCATTTTCCATCCACACATCCATGCTGTTTCTTCTGCCAGGAATAGGCTCTTTTCTTTCTGTAATTACCAAAATTCTACTCATCCAAGAAAACTCAGTTCAAAAGCATCTGCTTCACAAAGCTGTTACCAGTAGCACTAATTGGACATCATTTAACATTTCTCTGCTCAGATACAGTGATTTACACTTTTCTCTACAACACTATTTCATTCTTTTTTGAGTTGTTGCTGGTTGAGTATATATCTGAAATTGCCTTTGAAATGTAAAATACTCAAGAAAAGGGATTACTTGTTATTCATCATTACAGTTCCCTCAACAACTAGCACATTACTTTTCACATCATATAGAGTAAATGTTTGAGGAAACTAGAGAGTGAAAAAGAAAACGTCTTAAGATACACATCTAGAGATACTGTTGTTCTGAAAATTATCTGACAACATTCTAACGTGGTAGGAATAAAATTGCCAGTAAAATATCCGTCAATCTTAATAATATGAAGATGGGAGACAGAGATTGTATATATCACTCTATAGACAGAAATATAATTAATATGTGCTCCCATCAGTATATATGCACTGCTTACTGTGTGGTCCCTGACCTCCAAGTGGCACCTCCATGCTTTCCTTTAGAGGTGAGGCTTCAATCAATTCCCTTTAGAATAAAATTACCTTCATTGCTACTCATTTGAAGTTGGCTGAGGGCTGATTTCTTAGTAAAGCATGGACAACCTTATAAAGGGCATGAGAACTAGTATTAAAGAATTCAGTAAGAGAAATTGTTGCAGAGAAGACACTAAGCAGAAATTCAGCAGATTTGGACATAAGTTCTAAATTCTGGCACTGTATAACTCTGGGAAAGTTACTTAATCTTAGACTATCATTTTTCTATTTCTCTGTGATTAAGTAGACAACTATTGCTTTTTTTGTAATTTGTAAATTGTAAAAAAAAAAAATTATACATGTGGAAGTTATTACTGGTAAATTCAGCTCACAGGACAAGTTCAGACTTTAACTACTGCTTGATCAGACTGTAAAGTAGCAGGTATGAGAAGCCAATGACTGTTATTTAGACTCAACCCTCCCTTTGTGTTATGGAGAAAAGTGAAACTGATAACAAAGTGAAAGTCTGCCTATTATTTTTTCTGCCCTGACCCCAGATAAAGTCCCTATCTCATCTATACAGAGCCAGCAGACACATAGACTCCTTTCTCCACACGTCATCTAGTTATTCAAGGGAGAGCTCACTGTCAGAGTCCAAAACACCTATAAATGCAAAAAGGCAGAAAAACAGAAACAGAGATGGCTTCAAGATAAAAGTTTAAACTGCCTGTTCCCCCACCCCAGCCAAAAGAATACTTTGAATTTAAAGAAGATTCCATGAGGAAGGAATCGGCAAGATGATTTTATTCCCCTTCTGTAAGTTTACCTCCAAATACACAACTTCTAGCACAAGAGTACAGTAGTAAAGAATATGGGTTTGGGAATCAGACTGACTTGGATTTGATTCTAGGTTCTGTCAGGAGCTATAAAGGAGCTGAGATTTTTACCCTACTTGCAAGCCAATAAGTTAGCTTGCCAGTATTATGGATGCTGGCATTATATAAGATAAAGGATCAGAGACCAAGGATAGTTTATTACAGCTATAGCAGTAGACAGAATGTCAACATTTTTTGTCATTTTGCCAAGCGCTAATGCCAAGGGCTGAGGTCTGTTGACACATGTACATACAGTGGGTTGTGTTACAGGAGAGGAACTCTGAGCTTGGGGAACCCAAATCTTTTACACAGTAAGCATGCCTGCTCTATGCTCCAAAGGGACATTAAGTATTCCTGCCCTTTGCTTAGAGGTAAATACTATCTCTATCTTCCAAAGCTGTTCATTATACAAACATCCTTGACAAGATGGTGCAGAACAAAGGCAACCATGCCTCTGCTTACTATATGAACAGAAACATAAGCCCGAAGGAGAATTGTTTCCCAACAGGTTTTATTCACTTATTAGCTATAATTAAAAATCAAATTTTACTTCCCTCTCAGCATAAAGGTGTAGGTTTTTCTTCCCCATATAATGAAGGTAGGGGTAGCACTTATAAGGATAAAATGGAATAATTCATATTAGGTGCTTAGCATACTGTCTAGTACATCAATCAATGATAGCCAGTTTAATGCAGCAGAATGACAATGGAAGTGTGCATGGAAATTTCTTTAAATCTGCCCCTAACCTACAGTCCATTCTGGTTGATTAACAAGCACAGAGGCAGCTCGATGTGATTCCCAGGCTAAGTAAACATAAGAGGCAGCAAAATATAGAAGAGAGAGTCTTCCTAGCTCTATAATTTACTGCATTTCTGACACCGGCTACTTAACTTTACTAAACCTCACATTCCTCATCTAGAAACTGTCTGAACTGATCAGGTTGTTGTAGCATTTACATTGAACACTTGTGTGATAAGTAGTGTTTGGCACGTAATGGTGGGTGCTCAGCAAATAGTGGTGGGCTATCATTAATTACTAGTAACTGCCTAAGTCACCTGGTTCAATGTAACACTAAAGTTGTTTTAAAGCATTTTCACATCCACCACCACCCCTTTACAGCCCCTGACCACCCATCCAAAAAGAACTACTGAACATCAACCATGCACAATGGGATATAGACCACTCCAGATGCTCAAAACTCCACAGGGGATGTAGACCTTTTTAGATGCTCAGAACACCATTATTGGAACATTAATGGGGATAACGTCCTCTTGAAAGTCTCATCTTAAAATTATGTAATGTAGCCTCTTAACATCGAAGAATCTTAGAATAATAAACTTTGAGCAGAAATGATTGGTGTATAAGAATCTCAGCTCCTTGAAAAATATACTTCTCTTCCGTAATACTGAATTTCATAACCTTAGCAGTCTGAGATATGACCTAGAAACACTAGGAGAATCAATCTTCTCTAGCCACTCACCCGCTCACCCACTACTTGAGAGTTTCTGCCATCACTTCCTCCCATCCCATCCACCTAACTCCCTATATCCATCTTATTTACTTCTCTCTCTTTTCCTTTTCTTTTTTCTTATTTAATCAATCTTTGATCTCTTCATTAAATGGGCATTTCTGTATATACCATGTATGAAGCATGCAGCTGAAGGTACTTCAAACAGTAGGTAAATACAGGAAGTACCAACAATTCTAAGAATTTGACTCAGGTTCATGAAAAGCATCTATCTACTTGAGATTACAGAGATATTCATATGTGAAAATCTAAAAAGATAGAACAAGCAAAATTATGCACACAGATTCATACTTATGGAGCTAAGTGCCCATTTGTCTTTATCACTGCTGCAAATTCATCACTGCAAATTCATCACTGCAACAAATCCAAGACACTAACATTAGCACATGGAATGAGTACTCAGATAGGGACACCACTATGCAATTTGTAATGTCGGCTAAATAGCAAGAATATTGTATACTGATGAACTTCCTAACATCTCTACTTAGAGTTGCAGGAATAAGGGCAAGGGGCAAGCACTTACTATGCCATTGTCAGCATTCATGCAGGAATGGGACAGCAATGCCAGAGAATAGCAAATACTTCTGTTGTCCCCAACCATAAGGCTCAGCTTGAATGTGCCAAAGGAAATCTGTCTTCTAAAGCCTTTGAAGCCCCAGACTGTGCTGAGAGTAATAGTTTGGTAGCCTGCTCTTAGTCTGCTGGTGTTTGTCGAATGAAAAAATGAATGTGCAGCCTCCATATCCAGTGAGACTTTACTATCTCCCTTCATCCTCAACACTGTCAGAACCTGGGCAACAAGCCAACCAATAAGATTCAGATTGTTCTGTTTCCAATTACGTCTTTGTGTTATAAACCCTATGACACAAATGGATGCATCTATAAACCATGTGGTGCAGACAGCCTAATTTAAATCCTGAAAGACTAAGAGAAACTGCTTCTGCTCAGGAGACTCACAATATGAAATGAGACTCACAGGCATTGTTAACCATAATATGTCAAGAAAAAGGCAAAGTTGTCCTCAGGAAGCAGGCTCGACAGCTCCTTTTTTCTCCAGAGATTTCTTCTTTTGTTTTCAGGCTTTGACTATCTGTCCCAGGAGAAAGAGATGTCTAGGAAACCCTCACTAAGAATGCAATCACTGAACTTCACAAAAGGAAGGCAGATGCTCTAGGAGCAAGAAAAAAGATTCAATTTTAAATAGAGAACACAGGCTGGAGATTTTCCATATTATATCTTAAGTGATATACTCTGTTACCATCCTGTGAACACATCAGTATATATCAATAGGATGATCTCCTTCAAGTCTTGGATAATTTGTCATTTATATACTTGCTTAATAAACATGTACAGATCTTTTACCCAGAGCCTACCTATTTACTTTCCATATACTGTCTCATTTAATCTTCAAACCACCCCTGGGAGATGTTTTGAAGATTAAATGAGAAGTATATAGCATTACTGCCACTACAGATATAGTTCAGATAAGGAAATAGAGCTAAGAGAATAACTAAGCTGAAGACTCACAAATTACAGAGTTGGAGTTTGGACCTCAAACTGCGTAATTTTAAAGCTCACCATTCCTTGTGTGAAAACAGTAGTGATGAATCCACTGCCTCAATGCCATCCTATGATATATCTCCAGAAATAAAGAAGATTGAAAAATAATCCTGAGAAACTACTGTATGTATGTATATTCAATACACCAATGAGATGAGCCTCAAAGGAGACTGAAGAGATACAGTCAGAGAGGTTAAAAAAAAGAGTCCAAGAGTATAGACTGTCACAGAAACAAATTGTATTGTCTAGAATTTTTTATTGCTAACTGATAATTATACCTTTAATGTCTTTCAAGACTACCAAAATCATACTAACAAAGTTGGAAGGACATGCTAATTTTGTCTCTGTAAAATCAGAATTGAAATGGACATTTCTCTCAAGTTTCATCTTACTTTGACCATATCATGTAATAGCTTGAGTAACACCAATATGCCAATAATTTAATTTTTTTACCCTTTAACCTAGCCCTCTCTTCTGAACTCCAGATGTGTACAATCAACTGACTACACACGTCTCTTCTTGAGGTCTAATAACGATAGCATACCTATGGTTTCCAAAACGGAGTTCTGGATATTCTCCCCTAAACAAGCTCCACCCATTGCTTTCCTTGTATTAGAAAACAGCAATTAATTCCAGCCCTCTAGTTGTACAAACCTTACAGTTATTCTCAGTGCCTCTTCTCCTTCATACCCCAACCTTCAGGAATTATTTTTGGCCTTCTCTTTGAAATACATCTCAAATCTAATGGCTTCTCACCATCACCATCACTACCACCTGCTACCTGGTCCAAGTCCATATCATACATTTCCTGGATCTCTGCAAAAGTCCCTGTGAGTTGCCCTGTTTTTGCCCATGCCCCCATTAGTCTAATCTCCACACAACTGTCAGAGTTATCCTATCTAAGCCTTCCGCAGCAGCCTATTTAACTGGAAGTAGGAGTCAAAATCATTCCGATGGTCTATAAGACCACACATAATCTGTTCCTTACCATCTCCATTACTTTTCTGATGTCATTTCATTCTGCTCTCCTCCCAGCTTGCTCAGCTCCAGTTATCACATATTTGATTCCTTCTGCCTCAAAGGCATTTTCCCCAGATGCCCACAAGGCTCACTCCCTCACCTCCTGTAATAAAGCTTTCAGAGAGGCCTTCCTCAGCCACCAAATCTAAAATTGCAGTGTCCCCTGCTCCAGACATTCCCAATTCCACCTTTCATGTTTTACTTTTACCCTTACACTTAAAATGTCAACATGCTATATATTTTACTGATTTTTCTTTTGTATTAAATGTCATCTCATTCCAATTTAGGTTTCACTTTAAGACAGAGTTTTTATCTGTTATTTTCACTGATATATCCTCAACAGTTAAAAACTACTGGTACTTAGTAGCTGCTCAGTAAACAATTGCTTAATAAATCAGTCAAACAGAGTGATACTTATTGTTGGTTTAAGGTAGGTAATTTTTGTTTATTGCTGGTAGTTTACTGACATCCTCTCTTTTCTAAAAGTTTTGGATGTAATTTTTATCAATGCCATCTCTGCATTTATTGAAATTATCACATACTTTGTTCTATCAAATATTAATATAAAGAATTTACTTATAAATGGTTTGCAGTTAAATCATCTTGCATTTTTTAGATAATGCTACTGACAGATTATTTGCTAAATATGCATTCAAATTCAACTGGTTAGCTTTTATTAAGTTCTTGCAAAAATGTTTTTCTCTT
>NW_016107864.1:1004077-1034408 GCF_001604975.1 Cebus imitator
GGGTTTCACCATGTTGGCCAGGATGGTCTCAATCTCTTGACCTCATGATCCACCCGCCTCAGCCTCCCAAAGTGCTGGGATTACAGGTGTGAGCCACCGCACCTGGCCCTTCTCATATTTTTTCTAAGCTTTTAAACAATTTATCTAACAAAAGCATATTGCAAAAGAGTGTTTTTTCAAAGTTTTAATAAACCTTTTTGGATATAATTTTTTGATAACTCTTGTTCATTTAGATCTTGGTTAATGATCTACTCAAGTTTTCTACTTGTTTTTGAGCAAAGACAATACATTTTTCTCAGGAAAAATTCATCCATTTCACCAATATTTTCCAATTTTTTGTCATGAAGTTTTACACAGTGTTGTTTTTTCCAAAATTCGAACACTTCTGTCTTTGTCATTAAAAACTCATTTCCATTTCAAGTTTTGTCCATTTGAGTTCTCCCTTTTGCTTTTCAGACTTTGAAAAGTTGAACTTTAAGTATTTTTAAAAATATTTATTAGGCTCAATTCTGTTCTCTTATGCAATTTCTTAATTTTTGTTTATATCTTTATTTCGTTTCTTTCTTTACGAAATATATATCCCTCCAGTGTACACTTTAATTTTTCTACTTAATATTCCTTTTATTTTTATTCTTTACCTTCTTCATCCCTCTCCATTGCCATTACAAGTCATTCTCATCTTATGTGGCAACTTAACTGATTCTTCCTCTCAGCTTTCTGCTCCTGGTTCACAAAGGTCTTGTCTTATTATATCACACAGACATTTTCAAGTTTTCCAAACATTTTAGGGGTTTCCACAACAGTCATTTACAGTGGTATACTCTTTCTCTGAGTACTTGGGTTAATTGCCCCTTTCCCTGCTTTTATAAACTTGGAGGGAGGGTTGCCTGTTTGTTGCTTGGTTCTTGTTGTTGCTTTTTGCACAGATTTGTGTTTGTCTTTGGACAAGATGCCTGAATGGTGCTTGGCTTCCTTCACAACCACTTAAGTGCCGGTGGAATCTACTTCTTACACTGTCATCAGAAACACAGATCCAATCACAATTCTTGTTTTTGGTCTGCTTAATTCTAGTATTCTGTTGAACTAAGATGGGATCAAATCTATATTCCTTCTATACTTGTCACTTGGAATGTGTGTGTGTGTGTGTGTGCGTGTGTGTGTGTGTACATATTCATATACATATATGCAACTTGTGTTACCATGAGCGTTCTGCCAGTCCCTACCTCCATCTGCTGTGCTTTACTGCAAGGCTAACATCCTCTCTTGGAATCGTTTATTCATTCATTCAATAAATACTTATGAATACCTAATGTGTGCATTGCTTTCAGCACTATTCTCTCCTTCTTTTCTAAGAAAATATTTTTTGCATATTGTTAGTTTAGAAAGAGTGGTCAAAAAATGAGAGCAGAAAGAGATAGTCTTTGCACTACCTCAAAATATCACCCACATAGAAGATACAGAAGAAGGGCGGGACATAATTTTATGGTTCATAGAGACCTAGATCTCTAATCCAGAATGAAAACAGAAAATAAATTAGGATTCTGCCTTTTTCAAATAACTGGCACTGTTCTGTTTTATGAGGTGACAGATAATTATGACAATTATTAATCCGTTTAGCAATCTGAAAAGTAGTACAAATTAAAATTGCTCCTAGAGTCTTACCATAAGACATCTCTCACCCACTCACACACTTTGTTTTTCCAGCACCTTTGGTATTTTTTTAAAGAGAATAATTAAATAAATTTTAAACTGGAAGCCATCCATGCTTTTCATACTATTGCCACTGCAGGGAGTTTGGAATATCCCTGGGTAAAGGCAGATCCTTCAGCCATATTCTAACCATTGGGACTAAAGTGGCCACTGAAGTATGATTAAACTCTGAAAAAGTTAAATGGGCCAACAATAAGGTCTCTTCAGAGTCTAATCTGCTTTCAAACCATAAAACCCATATTCCCGTTGAGCTCCAGCACGGAACCTGCTAATGCCCGTTTGGATAACAGGCACAGCATGTACTTGCAGGAACAGCTGCCTCCCTTTTCCTCCTTTGGCAGGCAGAATATTGCAGCTAAAAGGATCTGGTATTTTCCTTCTAGCTGCTGAAAAGTAGGAAAGGGTGCAAAGCATATAAAGTCTTCTCTGACCATGTGGTATTGTCTGGCAGAGGCACAAAAGGAAAAGAGTGAAAGTTGTCGGTTACAGATACCACCTAAGCAGAGAACCAAGCTTGGGTGTGATTGGTTTCAATGTAAGAGAAGCATTTAGAGGCAATCATGCTTTAGGAGTGGAGACAGAATGAACTTTGGAGACAGACATGCCATTTTAGCTGTGAAGCCTTTGGCAAGTGACTCACATGAGAAGTCTCC
Source organism: Cebus imitator (assembly GCF_001604975.1). Classification (NCBI taxonomy): domain Eukaryota; kingdom Metazoa; phylum Chordata; class Mammalia; order Primates; family Cebidae; genus Cebus; species Cebus imitator. The sequence goes on from NW_016107864.1 coordinate 1,006,441, forward strand.
TGGCTTGTTTTCTCATGTAGAGAATGAAGATAACACTAGGTATCTCACGGGGATACAGAGAGGACTAAATAAGATAGTGTATGTTAAATTCTTGGCATATAAAAGACATTCAATAATGGACAGTTCTGTTCTGCTCTGGACCAGAACCAGGGTGAAGCATGGGAGGCACTCACCATGGGTACAAAATTTAAGGGGCACCAAAAACTCATTAATCAAGATAAATAATACTTTAATATAATACTTTAAAAATTATTAACATTAATGCAGACAACTATATGAAGGACAAAATATCAAAATTTTAAATAAAGGCGAAGTCTGCCCTGTACTTTACAACCCTGGCTCGCTTGCCTCATCCTAATCCTGGCCCTGCTTCCAGAGAATCTTATTTACAAATGCAGGAGCCAGCCACTGGGTCATAGTGTGTTGACTTCATTCTTTGAAATATTGCATTAAAATATTCTTTATATTTATTACTGAGGAGGGTGAAGGGAGCCTTATAATAGGGGAAATATAGAGATGTGTACATTATAGTTACATTCGGGGAACTTGAACTTTGATCCTTTCCCCAGCCCTATGAAGCAAGAAAATAGTATTCTCATTTGCTATGAAAAGAGATTGTGGTCCATAGACACTGAGTCGCCAAAAAAGTATTTACTTACTCTAGTGCTCTAACCTTAACTATTGCTAGAGGAAATACAGAGATGTGTATATTACAGTTACATTCAGGGAACTTAGTGACAGAAGGGGTGAAAAAGAGAAATGGGCACAAAATAATAATAATTTTCTATCGGGTATTATATGTTAGAGAGTTTGTGTTATATGTATTATCTCACTTAATCATCTTTAAAAGCTTCATGATGTATGTATTACCATCCTTATTTTGCTGATAAGTAAACTGAGGCAAAGAAAATTAACTTACATGATCAGCTAGTAACTAGCACTTTTAGCATCTTTTCTATTTTACCATAATGAATTGTAAATAATGCTTTACAACTTAGAAGAGATTTTTGTGCATATTTTCTATGAAGGAAGAAAATAGTATTTCCATTTGCTATGAAAACAGATTTCAGTCCACAGCCACCGAGTCACCAAAAAAAAATATTTTCTTACTCTAGTGCTCTATCCCTAACAATTTCTTGTCTCTCATCTAGGAATTATTCATCAAAACTCCCTAGTATTGTCTATTAATATAAGCTTATTAAATGCAATATCTTGTCTGGACCCACTGGGCAACGTTATATTCAGTCCTCATGTCAAGCCTAAATGCCACCTTTTGTGCTGCATTTGACATCCTCAATTTGCCCTCTATGTCACTCTCCAGCCTTCTCCATCCTGCAGGCCAATGTGTAGGGATTACAGCAAGAAGTCCCTCTGGCTTCCTGTTGGATTCAACTAAGTGGGAGCTCCAATAGGAAAGCAGAAGAAGAAGAAAGAGTGAGGTCAGGACAACTGATTCCCTTGCTATAAGGTCACCTCAGGCCAGTTATTCCCACCAACAAAGATCAGGATTCCCCTCAAGTGAGCATCTCTGCTACACTCTCCACCACCCTTCAGAGCCAAAAGAGGAACAGCTCTACTGCTGCTTCCTGCTTCACTGCACTGTCCTTTGTGCTTTCCTACATTCTCCCACATCTTTGTAAATAGTTCCTATTTAAGCCCTTATTTAAATGTGTTCCTCTCCTGTTTGGACCCTGGCTGACGCGGCCCTGCTTGTGAATTTGATCAAGACTGTTAGAGTTGATTTGACAGGCTCAATGTTCAAATCTCAATTTCATCCTGAGAGGGGTTATCAGAACCTCATCTCCGAAACATCACTAGAAGAGTTCAACAGCAGTTATTTGCTCCTCATTATGCATTCGTGGCATACTTGTTAATCCTCCACTTTGTGCAGCAAAAAAAAAGAGAAAACATTTAAAAAGTTTACCCTGTCTTCATATTATGTAAAAAACTGAAATAAGGGTATAGGAGATCTGCAACATTTGGGCTGGAACAAGGATGGTGAGCACTTAGAGAAAGAATTTAAGAAGTGGTGACTGCCCTCTGAATCTAAAAGCTGAAATTATTTTTTAAATAATAAAAATAAATAAATATATAAATTTAAATAAATTCTGATACTCAAAGTCTAAAAACGAAAAGAAGGCAAACTGGTGACAAATAATCTGAGACCTGATGGCTGAGAAGGGTGTGTCGAAGACCTCTCAAACTCAAGAGGCTCAAATCTGCAAACGTAGGCTTCTAAGAGTTCTTCCTTGGGGAGGCCTGCAAACCTAGGAGTCATCCTTAGGCCCTCTCTCTCACCCTTATTCCTCATATAAAATCAACCACACACTTTTCTTGTATGATATTCTTAGAATCTATCCAGTTCTTTCAGTCTTACCCATGGTCTTGTACAAACTACTACCATTGCTCATTTGAATTACAATGTCTCTCTACATATTCATTTACCTACTACCTGGCATGGATTATGAGCTCAAAAAATATGTGCTAAAGATGGAAATAAAATGTCAGTAAGAAAAAATAATGGTGACTTCTCCAAATCAATAAAGAAGCTTCCATTAAGCATCAAAATACTTCATTTTTAAACATTTCTTAAAATATTACATTTTTCTCTGTCTTCAAGTATACTGGAAATAATTCGATATTTATAGAAGACTATGGATTATTATTGGGAACCTTAGTTATTGTATTTTCTTTTAATGCTGGCTGACTTTCAACTTTTCTGCTTTTTCAATTCTTCAGCCTGCAAGCCACAGATTTCTACTTTCTGCCTGTAGAGTAGGCAGTGTCCTTTCTGGTTACTGTCAGTGTTCCTGCCTCTAACAGCCTCTTTTGTCCTATCTAATTTGTTCCTTGAAATCTCCTGAAGACTGGGAAACTAGATAACCAAGCCTTTGGAATGAATGTCAAGTCAGACTGACATGTGCCAAGTAAGCTCCAGAGGATTCTTCTAAGTTAGAACACTGAGACCAAACACCATTATCCCACTTCTGCCCACTGCTTTGCTTCTTTTTTTCCTTTTCTCCCTCTTTTTTCTCCTACTCCATCTTTTTTGTTTGTGAAGACTGCTATTCTATGGACTTACCAGCTAAGAGAAATTTTCCTTCCTTTCCTTGAGCAGCAAACCCACCAAAATGGTGGACCTAATCTTTAGGGTTTCAACATCCTTGTTAATTTTCACTATTTTTAGGTATCCAGTAATATATGCAAGTATCTACTTCTCTCCCTGTTCTATACAGCAGAACAGGAGAACTAGAGAAGACTTCTTTGAATAAATGGAATTTTATTCTGAAAAGACTAATACCAAAGGCATCAAGGAGTTGAATGGCACTGTTAGCAGATCAATCAAGACTGGGTACAGTGGTAATGACCTTGTTCCTTGCTTACTCACAAAGATATTCTCCCCTTTTTAAACATTTTATCCAATTAGATTAATATTAATTGCTTCCACCTTTGGTTAAAGGGAAGCAGTGGGGAGTCAAACTACTCATTGTAAACCCAGGAAGAGTTTCGCTGGCTGTGGTGGAACACCAAAGCAAATAAGACACTTGTATAGGAAATTTCACAAGGGCAACGCAAACAAGAGAGCAATAGCTCTCATTTCTATCTTGAATTTGAGCACTTAGCCCTTTCAAGTTGACTGCATGCTTTCAAAATGCATTAAAGAAAAGCAAGGAAGTTGGAGAAACAAAATTTGGCATGAAAGAGTTCTTATAAGCTGAGAATCGGGCTCTGATTTGAAGGACAACACCTTTAACATTTTTGAAGACTGGGTCTGACATTTGACTTTGCACAGCCAGCTGGAGCAGCCTTTGGTACAACAGGCAATTTACCCTCTTTGATGCATATGTGATGTTGACAGCTCAGATTCAAAGGTGAACAAAAATGACAGCACTGTTTTCCAAAAAAATACTCACTACCACAATTTTCTACATGCTAGCAAGAGGCCAAAGACTTGCCACATGTTTAGGACTGGAAGACATTCTGATGAAAAGTGAAAAGGCCAGAAAGAATCCAGGTGGCTGGGTTCATCAAACAGATGGTCTAAGCAGGAAGCTCAGAATAGGACATACCTATATAAGGGAGTCCCCTGTCTTCTTGCATTTGTGGAATAACTAGAAACCATACAGTGACTCTAAGCACAGTTCATTTGAAGATAATTTTCCACCCAAAGTGCTTATTTGGCTCTGTCTCAGAATGGGTTTGAAAATGAGGCTATTCTAAGAAACTACCTTTGTAACAGGGAATACAAAGCACTAGCAGGAGTAAAAATGATGAGACAGTAGACATCAAGGTGCAGGTCAGGAGATCTGAACACTAGCTTCATTACATTATTCAGAAAACAGTTCTGTGACCTCAAACAGGGTCCTTAAACTTCTAGTCCAGAATGTCTTCAACTTTAAGTGACAGAGTATGGCAATATTACTTCTAATATGACTTCCAACTTATTTCAAGAATCTATGATTTTCAGGAATTTTCTGAACCTGAAATCTTATGTTTATCAAAATGTTGGATGTTAGGGAGAATAGCGAAGAATAAAAAAAATCCATATCTCATAGTAGAAAGAGCACCAGATTTGAAGCGACAAGTATCATTTGAATTCCATAAACCTGTTTCCATTCCTGAAAAATGGGTATCACAATAGTGTCCTTCCCAGGGTATTATTTCTATAAATCTTCTAATAAGTCATGTTCCAGCCCTCAAGGACCATACAGTTTATTGTGTGAGTGGGATACACATAGAGAACCATGAGTCACCAATTTTAATATACATATAAATCACCTCAATAGCTTGTTAAAAATGCAGCTTCTGGGATAGAATTCAAAGCAGATGCTACTGGTCCTCAGATGACATTTTGAGTAGAAAGGCTATAAGACAAACATGTCTAAAATAAAACACCATACAATAGTTATATGTATGATACTTACCATGAGTGAAAGCTTCTATCTCTTTCCACACACCTAAATCCTACCTTCCCTTCAAGACTGGTTCAAGTGATGTGGTTTATAAATACAGCCCAGAGCATCATAGCTCTCTGTAAGCTCTTTCCTCTACAAACCTTTGTCTTATTGTTGGCAACTATTCTAATAATCCTGAAATGTGGGTCTGCTGGCCAGCTGCACCAGAATCACAAAGGGAGCTTTTAAAATACAGATTCCCGGGTCCTACTCTCAGAGGCTCTCCAGTCGTTTGGTCAGTAAAGTAGGAGGAGGTAGGGGCAGGACAAGACTCTGGATTTTAAAAACTTGCCCAGATGATTGTGATATTGGATTGGTTTGGCACAAAGTACTAAAGGGGTTGTTCTCAGCATTGGCTGCACATTAGATTCCATCACAAAGTTTATAAAACACAGGGGCTCAGGCTCCAGGCCAGCTAATTAAATAAAGTCACTTAGAGCTCCCCAGGTGATTCTAATGTGAGCCAAACTTGAGAACCAAGCAAGTGCTAATGAAGTATACCGGTGCAGGTAAGAACCATATCAGATTGTTTTACCACTGTATCTCGAGTACCTAACCAGAACTGGGCAGTTAACAAATATTTGTTGAGTGAATATATGAACTAAGATAATGAGTCTTCAGACTGTAAATTATTTCCTTCATCTCTTGCCTTCCCCTCGACAAAATTATAAGCACTAGTACATGGGGTTACAGTTACGTTCTGGAATGGATGCTTGGGCCAGAATCCTAGCCCTGCCATTTGCAATGGCAATGTTGTATAAGCTCCACAACTCTTTGCTCAGTTTCCTCCTTTGTGAGATAAGGATGGCAACAATATTTGTGATTATGAAATAAATTAGGACACAAAAAACATGTACAAAGTGCCTGGTACAGAGCAACCACTGAATAATTGATAGCGATTTTTACATTGAATCACCAAGCACATAGTTCTTAGAGTTCTGTAATGGTCACATCAGTGAACATTCTCCAGTTATTCAACCAATAGATATTTCTTTACATCATCTTTATTTCAGGCACTGAGAATTGTTATTGTCGATATAGCAGCAAAAGAAACAAAACAGAACTACTTTATGGAATTTAAAATACAGTGGGTGCATTATACAATGAACAAGTTATTTTAAAGTGATGAGCAATAGAAAGTTATCTTAAGTGTATCAGCTATTGCAAAGGGGAAATGATCAGGGAGACAGAGAAAGGAATGGGACGATATTTACGACAGTGTGTAACTAGGGCAATTAATTAATATTAAAAATCAGGAAAGCCTTCCTGGAAAAGAAGGTATGTTCAAGTTGATTCAGCTTAACATAGGAAGGACAGAAGTTGGAGAGCATTTTAGGCAAAGGCAAGAGTGTCAATAAAAGCTCAGAATCATGAAGAGCAATGTATGCTGCAGGCACCAAAAGAAGGCAGGTGTGGCTGGGACAGAGCATAATCAAGGAAGGCTTTGAGCGATATGGGAGTTTAGGGTGGGTTTTGAAGAATGAGTAAGATTAGGAAGGGAAGGAAGAAAACAGAAGTTGAAGACAGGAAAATAAAGATGAACATAGCATTCATTCATTCAGCTTCTGCAATGTGCTAGATGCTGAAGATAAGCAGTGGGAGAAAATAGAAAGATGCCTGCCTTCATGGACTGTACATTACAGATGGGTAGAAAGACAATAAAGCAAATAAGCCAAGTTATTAAGTAAGATCTTAAGAAGTCATTATAAACACTATAAAGAAAATAAGCAAGGTGACACGATAAGGAAAACCTGGAATGTGGGCTGGAAGGAGCTATGTCCATAGGATTAAAGAGGACCTATGGATCTCCATGTAGTATGTAACGGACATGACAAATTTTAGTCACCCTAGAAGGCCAGGCAGATGACTTTGACATCTTTAGGAAACTGAGGTTGCTCATTTTAAGGCTGTCTGTACTCCCTACCCTCCTTCTTTTACCTCACAATTCTTTCTCCTTCTCTACTAGTACAGCAGGGCAAGTTCTTGGCTTTGTTTAGGAAATAATTCCACAGTGAGCAGGTGGTGGAAAAAAGCAGCTTTATTGAAGTGGCAGTGTTACAGCTCTGTGACTCCTCCTTGCAGAGCAGAGCAAACCCATAGGCAGTGTGCTGAGAGTAGCAGCCTATGGGTGGTTGGCAATTTTATTTAAACATACATTTGATGACATGCAAATAAAGGGGCAGGATATTCAGAAATTGGTGGAAAATGTATGGTAACTTCTGGTTGCAATGGAAATGTATAGTAATTTCTGGGCATTGCCATGGCATTTGCAAACTGTCATGGTGCTTGTATCAATCTGTGTTCACACTGCTGTAAAGAACTACCTGAGACTGGATAATTTACGAAGAAAAAAGGTTTACTTGACTCACAGTTTTGCAGGCTTAACAGAAAGCATGACTGGGAGGCTGCAGGAAACTTTCAATCATGGTGGAAGGCAAAGGGGAAGCAAGCATGTCTTACCATGGTGGAGCAGGAGACAGAGGACGAAGGGAGAAGTGAAACACACTTTCAAACAACCAGATCTCATGAGAACTCACTCACTGCCACAAGAACAGCAAGAGGGAAGTCCACCCCCATGATTCAATCACCTCCCAACAGGCCCCTCCCCCAACACATGAGGATTACAATTTGAGATTATATTTGGGTGGGGACACAGAGCCAAATGACATCAGCACTGGTGGGAGCATCTTGCACAGATGAGCAGCAAGGGCAACTAGAAGCTGCCTTCAGCACTGCTTGCTGATTTTGGTCTGTCTTCAGTCTGGTTCAGAGAATTAGTCCTGCCGGTCTCTTCCCTTCATAATGTTCCTTTATTAACGTCTCCCTTCTTTTTTTTCTTCCAAAACTAAGTGGAGGAGGGAAGGGAGGATCATGTAAGAATCAGTGATATATCCTAGATTTGAAATCAGAAAGAAACAATTTTGAGATGTAAGCTCTACTCTGTTAGCCAAGGGACCTGAAGCTTCTGTTTCTTCATCTGTAAATGGGGTACTATCTGCATTAGCCAGAGTTCTTCAGAGGAACAGAACCAATAGGATGTACATAAATGATGTGTATATACACAGAGAGAAAGATTTATTTTAAGGAATTGGCTCATGTGATTGTGTGGGCTAGCATGTCTACAATACGCAGGACAGGGAGATGGGCTGGAGACCCAAAGAAGACTTGATGTTGCAGCTCAAGTCTGAAGGTGGTCTAGGGGCAGATTGACTGCTTCCTTGGGGGACCTCAGTCTTCTTCACTTAACACCTTCAACTGATGGGATGAGGTCCACCCACATTATGAAGGGTAATCTGCTTTATTCAATATCTATTGATTTAAATGTTAATCACATCTAAAATATATCTTCACAGCAACATCTAGACCAGTGTTTGACCAAATATCTGGGCATTGTAGCTTAGCCAAGTTGACACATAAAATCAGCAAACTAGTCTTTTTGCTTAAAATAAAGTGTGATTCTTTTTTCTTTTTCTTTTTCTTTTTTTCTGGATAAAATAACTTCTAAACTTATGTCCCAAAAATCTATTATCCAAAGCCATAACTGACCTTTCTAAACTCTGAATCTGATTTATGGAGTCATTCCACAAGTACTACTGTGCATATCCTTTGTGACAGATACTTAATAGAGGTAGACTACCAACATGCAATGAGACTGTACTTGCCCCAACAAATTCAGTCAGCTAGGGAGATGAGACTGCAAACCAGAATAGCTCCTGTTTACTGAAGGCCTACTAAGTGTCAAGCACTCTGCATTATGTCATTTAATCTTCACTCTGACTTTACACTGTGGCAATGAGTAAATTCTGCAGATTAAGTTGTTTTCCCAAGGAAACAAAGGCTACTAAATGCTGGAATGGGCATTTGAACCCTTGTCTGTCTGACTTCAATTCCCATGTGCTCTTCTGCTTTCTGATTACAAAGACAACTCTGTAAGACAGTTGCTGAGGAAAGGTTTGTAGAACATTCAGTAGGGGCACAGGAAAAGGCCTCCCTAACTCTGCCTGGGCAAGTCAGGGATGGTTTCACAATGGTCATGATGACCTTCTATTTGAAATCATTATGTCCTTCAAAGGAGAAAAAAGTCCAGAATATTAATTACCAAAACACCTAACATACTGCCCGATAGTCCTGCTCACTCTATGTTTTCTGTTAAACATTTTACACTTCCTTTTCTGGTATCCTTTGTACATCTTTCTCCACGCACCACTTTCCTCTTTGGCAAAATTCTATTTTTTTCCACAATTTTTCTGTATTCTAGCTTTGGTGAGGTATAACTGATAAAAATTTGCATATATTCGAGGTATGCCTGAGTATATGTATATTCTATGTAATGATTACCACAATCAAATTAAATAATAAATCCTTCAGCACACATAGTTACCACTTGTGTGTGAAGGGCAGTAAAGACACTTAAAATCTGCCCTATTAGCAAATTTCAAGTAAACAATATAGTCATCATGCTGTATATTAGATCCCTAAAGTTTATACATCTTATAACTGGAAGTCTGGATTCTTTAAACATCTCCCCATTTTCCTCAGGCTGTGTTCCTTGGTAACCACCATTCTACTCTCTGCTTCTATGAGTTCAAATTTTTTACATTCTGCATTTAAGTGAGATCATGCAGTATTTGTCTTTCTGTATCTGGCTTATTTCACTTGGTATAAGGTCCTTGAAATAGATTCATGTTGTCAAAATGTTAGGACTTCTTTCTAAGGCTAAATAATGTGCCATTGTATATAGATTTTCCTTATCCATTCCTCCATTCATGAACACTTAAGTTGTTTCCATTACTCAGCTATTGTGAATAATGCTGCAATAAACATGGGAGTGTATACATCTCTTTCAGATACTGATGTTATTTCCTTTGGATGTATTTTCAAAGGAAGGATTGTTGGATCCTGTGATTAGTTCTCATTTTAATTTTTTGAGGAATCTCCATACTGTTTTCCATAATGGCTGTACTAACTTACATTTCCACCAACACCAGCACTCGTTGACTTTTGGTTTTTTTGATAACAGACATCCTAACAGGTGTGAGGTGAAACCATGCTGTGGTTTTGACATGCATTTCCCTGAAGATTAGTGACACTGAGTAACTTTTCAGACTTCTTGGTCATTTGTCTTCCTTATGAAAACACCCATTCTGGTTCTTTGGCATTTATTTATTTATTTTTTTGTTATTATTATTATCAAGATGTTGTTTCGCTCTTGTTGCCCAGGCTGGAGTGCAGTGGAACGATGTCGGCTCACTGCAACCTCTGCCTCCTTAGCTCAAGTGATTCTCCTACCTCAGCCTCCCAAAGAGCTGGGATTACAGGCATGCACCACCATGCCTAGCTAATTTTGTATTTGTAATAGAGAAGGAGTATCGACATGTTGGTCAGACTGGTCTCCAACTCCTGACCTCAAGTGACCCACCTGCTTTGGCCTCCCAAAGTGCTGGGATTACAGGTGAGGGCCACTGTGCCCAGCCAGCAATTTGTTAATTAGGTTATCTTTTTTGTTATTGAGTTGTATGAGTTGTTTATATATTTTGGATATTAATCTCTTAACAGATAAGATGTTAATAGATCAGATAGTATGTAAATGTTTTCTCCCAATCTGTAGATTGCCTTTTCACTATGTTTATTATTTTATCTGCTATGCAGAAGCCTTTTAATTTGATGTATTTCATTTGTTTATTTTTATCTTTGTTGACTGCACTTTGGGTGTTATATCAAAAAATAAAAAAAATCATTGCTAAGATCAATGTCAAGGAGATTTCTCCATATTTTCTTCTAGAAATTTTATGGTTTCAGGTCTTATCTTTAAGTCTTTAATTAATTTCTAGTAAACTTTTGTATATGGTGTAAGATAAGGGTCCAATTTCACTCTTTTACATGTTGATATCCAGTTTTCATAATGCCACTTATTGAAGAAACTATCCTGTCCCCATTGTGCATTCTTGGCACCCTTGTCAAAGATTAGTTAATGCATATGGTATGAGTTAATTTCTGGAATTATTTGTTATTCTGTGTATCTGTTTTCATGCCAGTGCCATACTGTTTGATTACTATGCCTTTGTAGTAGATTTTGAAGTCAGATAGTGTGATGCCTTCTAAATTTGCTCTTCCTTCTGAAGACTACTTTGGCTATTGAGGGCCTTTTGTGATTCCGTAAGAATTTCAGTGTTGTTTTTTCTATTTCTGTGATAAACATCATCAGAATTTTTATAGATATTGGGGGGAATTTGTAGGTTGCTTTGAGTAGTATGCACATTTTAACAATATTACTTCTTCTACTCAATGAATGCAAGATATCTTTTCATTTGTGACTTATTCAATTTCTTTCATCAATGTTATAGTTTTCAGTGTAAATATTTTCAGTGTATATATTATAAATATTTCACTTCCTTGGTTAAATTTATTCCTAAGTATCTTGTTTTTTTAATTCTACTGGAAATTGAATTATTATCTTAATTTATTGTTTGGATAGTGTGTTGTTAGTGTATAGAAATGCAACTGATATTTGTGTGTTGATTTTTTATTTTGACACTTTACTAAATTTGTTTATCAATTCTAACAGGCTTTGGTAGAGTCTTTAGGATTTTCTATATATAAAATTATGTTACCTTAAACAGAGACAATTTAGCTTCTTCCTTTCAGATTTGGATGCCTTTTATTTCTTTTTTCTTTTATAGGGTAGCTCTGACTACAACTTCCAATACTATGTTGAAGAGAGGTTCTGAGACTGGGCATCCTTGTCTTGTTCCTGATCTTGGGGGAAATGTTTTCAGTTTCCACCACTGACCATGATGTTAGCTGAGGGCTTGTCATATATGACCTTCCTTATGTTGAAATATAGTCTTTCTATACCTAATCTGTTGAAGGTTTTTATCATAAAAACGATGTTGAATTTTGTCAAATACTTCTGCATCTATTAAGATAATTATAAGATTTTTATAATTTATTCTATTTATGTACTGTGTCACACTGATCAATTTGCATGTATTAAAACATCCTTACACCCTAGTGATGAATGCCACTTGATTATGGCATTTGATCTTTTTAATGTGCTGTTGAAGACAGTTTGCTAGTATTTTTTTATTTTTGCATCTTTCTCATAAGTTTTGGTATGTTGTGGCTCACTCTTAATTTGTCTCAGGATAATTTTTGTTTCCCTTCTGGTTTCTTCTTTGACTCATTGGTGGTTCAGGCATGTATTATTTAATTTCCACGTATTTGCGAATTTTCTAAGACTCTTTTTATTTATTTCTAGTTTCATACCATTGTGGTTAGAAAAAAATACTTGATATGATTTTAATCTTCTATTTTTTTAAGATTTGTTTTGTGTCCCAACAAATAATCATCCTGGACAAGCTTTTCATGTGTCCTTGAGAAGAATGTGTATTCTGTTGCTGTTAGATGGAATGGTTTGTGTATGTCTGTTAGGCCCATTTGGCCTATACTGTTATTCAAGTCTGCTCTTTTCTTATATTTTAATTTTCACCTCAATTTGGGGTTTTTAATGTTTAATTTTTGTGGGTACAGTGTGGTTATATATATTTACGGGGTAAATAAAACATTTTTATATAGGCACTCAATGCATTGCATAATAATCACATCATGGAAGACGGGTTAGCTAACCTCTCAAGCATTCTTTGCGTTACAAACAATCCAATTATACTTTTTGAGTTATTTAATTAATTAATTAATAATTTTTTGAGGCAGAGTCTCTCTCTTTTGCCTAGGCTTGAGTACAGTGGTGCAGTATCAGCTCACTGCAACCTCTACTTCCTGAGTTCAAACAATCCTCCTGCCTCAGCCTCCTGAGTAGCTGGGACTACAGGCATGCACCATGTGCATGGGAAGGTTTCCATGGGCCATGCCTGGGAGTAGAGCCTGTTACTTTCACTCCTATTCAGGACTGTCAGATTTAGCAAATAGAAATGCAGCACACATTCTGTATTTTGACCGATTAATACAGAATTCCAGATAAACAACACAATTTCTTTTTAGTATAAATATGTCTCATGCAGTACTTGGGACACACTTACACTAGAAATACGTTATTTATCTAAAACTTAAATTTCACTGGGTATCCTGTATTTTATCTGGCAACCCTATAGGTACAACCCATTGGTTAAAACTCAATTGCAGGCCTACATATAATTAAGCTACAAAGGAAGCTGGAAAGTGCAGTCTGTTTCCCAAGAAGAAGAGAATATGAATTTTGTTAAGTAACTAGCGCTCTATGTATAGTAAGAAATGAACAAAAGTTAGGACCCTTCCCTTCCCCATGTGTGTGGGAACCTGAGCTGGAACACTGGCCTTAAACTTTGGGTACAAGAGCACAACTAAACCACCTGCCCAAATAGGCTCAACAAAAGTTCTGCCACTTCGAACATGTCCTTAGTAAACGTCTAAGCACAACATTTGGGTAGGAAAAGCAATGTGACTTATAAGCCTCAAAAACAACTCATCGAAGCCCATAAAATAAAATATGAAGAAGACAGTGAAATCATGCTGGAGTCATTAATCAAAGTCAGACAGTGCCCATGCGTGCTCCTTCCATGCTGTGTGTTTAACCTCTGGGGAAGCAGTACATCCCATGTGGACTCTAATAAGCGGCCTCTGGGAGCAATTTGACTCATGAAGCTGATTACTGTCTTGGGCAGTTTAAAGAATTTGAGAATTGTTTTTTTTAACAAATCCCCTTGTAATGGTCGAAATCTCAGCATTCATTTATATTCATCTTGGAAGTTGGCACCCCTAGCTCACAGGCCTGGTAATAAAATTGACAACCTGCTATAGTGGAACTCATGCAAGTGTTATTAACTTTAACTGAATTGATCTCAACTAGATCACTATCAGGGACAATGTGGTAACAATTGATTTTTCCAGCTCTGAAAGAATTCTTAGTTTACTTATTTTCATTTCTCCGCAGACTTGTTTTTCCTTTGCTTTGAGATTTATGGCAACATTTCTTTCTTCCTGCTCTCTCATTTCAATTTGAAAATAGTATGCTTTTAAGCACAATATTTGGGGAGGAAAAGCAATGTGACTTAGAAGTTTCAAAAACAACTATCCAAGCCCATAAATTTGGCAGCTTAGATGTTTAAACAGGCATTAACAAAGAAGGATGTACTCTTTCTGAACATTACGCATTGCAACCATGTGTGGCCACTGTTATGGACTGGCTGTGTCCCCTCAAAATTCATATGGTGAGCCCTAAGCCAGAATGTGCCCATATTTGGAGCTAGCACTGATGGCCTTATAAGAAGAGGAAGAGACAAGTGTTGTACATGAATAGACAAAAGACCATGAAAAGACATAATAAGAAGGCAGTCATCTTCAAGTGAAGGCGAGAGGCCTCGGGAAAAATTAAACTTGCCAACACTTTGATCTAGGACTTCCAGCCGCCAGAACTATGAGAAAATGCATTTCTATTGTTTACATCCTCCGGTCTGTGGGATTTTGTTATGACAACCCAAGCTGTGACTAATATCCCCACCCACCCAGTACCCTTTGTGGAGCACTGTGCCATGGTGTTTCCTAAAGGGCTTGGGGAGAATACAGCATCTCTTCTATCCACATTGGGATAAATCGAGGCACCAAGATGCAGATTCCTGGCATGCACATACCATTTCTCCATACCTAGAATGTTACACTTGCTACCCATCCTTGCACACAGCTGCATCAGGAGCCAGTGCAGAAACACAGGCATCCCAGGGAAGGACGGAGAGTGGAACTCTGGAATAGCAGGCCCTGGCCCTGCACTTTCCTAGCATCATGACCTTAGGCACTGTGACCTTGGCCAGTGAAGTTCTTTGGACCTCAGTGTTATTATCTGGACAACAAGAATAATAATATGATACCTACCTCTAAGGGTTGTTACAAGGATCCGAAAAAGCAATATGTAAGAAGTGTTTTCTATAATGTAAAGCACAAAACAAACAGATAAACTAGCAAGTGATAACAAGTGTAGCAAGGCTCTGATAATAGGAGTTTTTAAAACTCACTCTTTCTATGTATTACCTCAGACAAATATTTTGGCAATTTATTTTAAACTTCTGAATATACAGGGAGCTCAAAATCATATTAGCTAGCAAGAAATCATATTTATTTTTACAAAAACAGTAAGACAGTGGTTCTGTGACAACAGGATATATAAATTAAAGAGTGATGTAGGGGGAACAAATTATACATAATCGATGTAGGGGAAGCTAGAACAAATTATACATAATCGAAAGCCTGAGGAAAAGTTAGTAGAGCTGGTTCCCCAAAGAACGAGACTCTGAGCTCACAAAGACCCAAGTCTAGTTCCCATTTTTGTCTTCTTCTTTTGCACTGTGCATTGCAGACAAGTTACTTAACCTCTCTAAGCTTCGCAGGCTTGTTGAGGATTAAACAAAATCATGTATGAGTGTATGATCTGTGTAGGTCGTTTCTTTTTTGTCTAAGAAATATGTATTACTTCTTATCGTGGCTCCACCAATAACTAATTGTGTGACCTTGAACTTGCCTTTTCTGAGCTTGTTTTCTAAACCTGAGTGCTATGATTTCCTTCTCTTATAACAAGCTATGATTTTAAAAGAATGAGCATTGTGTCTCTGTCATGACGCTGATAACTAATTCAAGTTTCTTATGTAACTGTGAAATAAAACTTTACAAATCAGCACTAAAACAAAGGGGCAGTGATTTGAAAATAGCTCTCCATAAAAATGTTAAACAGGATCATAAATAGAAAATTGTGTCTCTGGAGCCTTTTTCTTCCAGACCATTTGGTCATTCAAAAAATGTTTATCATGTATTCACTACATGTGAGGCACAGGTCTGGAAGCTGGTAAGGCAGCCAGGGCACAAAGCCAGCAGCAGGAGGATTGTGAAGAGTGTAGGGCATCCACAGCTATGTGCAGTGGAGGACTTGAACATGGAGCCAGCACAAGGAAGCTGAGCACTGAGAGGAGGTTAAAGCTGCAGAGTAGGATGTTGGTATCTAGTTTTACGAGAAGGGACAATTCCCAATAAATACAGCTCTGTTCTGCTCTGACCTGGGGCTGTCAGAAGTGGAGCCAAAGCCACCTTGGCCTCTATCCTGGTTAGGCGTTAAGGGAACATCTGCTGGCCACACAGTCCCAAGCCAAGCACATTGACAAAGGTTATCCAAAGTATGTCCTTACTTAAAAATTCAAAAATTACTCACTCTATTCCTGCAGCCACAACCTGGCCAGGCAGACAGGGTCAATGAAATTAACCTATCTTTTTAAAAAAAGTCCATGAAATGGGTCCTACTTCACTGCGTTTTTGAGAAACAAAATTAGGTAATATATATTAAAACACTTTTAGAAGCTGCACAAATATGAACTCTCATCATTACTGCCATCATTTGTCTCAAAGGGATTTGCCATGTGGAACAACCCACTTCAGTCTGGTTTTACAGCAGATGGCTGCCAGAAATATCAATAGCAGCAATTTTCCAAGTCATTCTTCAAATTCTGCTTAGTGTTCATTATCACCTTTATTGACTTAGCCCAGCTGCAGGCACCAGCCCAGTTCCATCATTCTGTCACTAGGACTCTGCTGGGTAATTTGTGTTTTCCAAAGGAGGAAGAATGCAGAGGTAGGAATAAAAGTACAATGCAATAGCTGGCATAGGATGACAGCAACTCTCTTCCCACATCTCCTCTATTCTGGGTGGGCCCTCACAGAGAAAAGGGCAGGACTGGTTTCATCTGAGCCTAGGATCAGAAAGGCACATAGCTCTTGAGTCTGTCTGTAAGCATGAAAAGAAAGCTTTAGCATTGCCAGTCATTCTGGCAATATGAACATTCTTACAGATGTAGAAGCAACGTCATGTAGCAGGAATAACAATCATGGTGCCCTCCATTTATTGGGAAGCACTATGTACAGGCCTTCTGTAGTGCTTCATACGTTGACAAGATTCAAAAGGCAGCTTTGTCCCTTCCTGGCTATGTGGCCTTGAGAATGTTACTTAGCCATTCTGTGCCTGTTTTCTCATCTGCAAAATGTTTGTTTTGTGACAATTGTTATAAGAATTGCATAAATATATATACATATATATATGCACACATATGAAATATATATCAAAGTGAAATATAAATATATAAAACATAAATATGTATAATATGTAGTGTATAATATGTAAAACATGTATCTATACAACTTAGAAAAATTCCGAGGACATATATACCATATGAAGTATTATTATCAATTATGACTGTCAATATCAACATTATCATTATTATAAACGTCCTGTATTAGTTTCCTATTGCTGCTGTAACTTAGTGGCTTAAAACAGCACAGACTGATTGTCTTACAGCTCTGGAGTCAGAAGTCGTAAGGTATCAGCAGAGTTGCTTTCCTTCAGGAAGTCCCAGGGGAGCATTGTTTCCTTGTATTTTCCACCTACATTCTTTGGCTCATGCCCCTTCCATGCATCCCTCTAATTTCTGCTTCCATTATCACACCCTCTCTTCTGACTCTGACCTCCCTACCCCCTTCTTATAAGAGTACGTCTGATTCTAACAGACCCAACAGAGTAATTCACAATGATCTTCTCATCTCAAGATCCTTCCCTTAGCTACATCTGCAAACATGCTGTTTTCAAATAAGATCCCATTCGTAGGTTCTGGGGATAAGGACATGCAGAGNATCACATCTGCAAAGTTGCTGTTGCCATGTAAGTTAACGTATTCACGGCTTTTAGGAATGAAGATGTGGATGTATTTTGGGGAACGTTATTCTGAAGACTAATGTATTTTAAAGGAGATTTTACACAAAGGAATTGACTTGGAATGGTTACAAAAAGCTAAAAAATGCTAGAGATGGGTTCCAAATTTAGGTTGGTCTTGTAAAACCCATGCTCTTCGTACCAGCTGCTTCTGCACATGGAAACAGAAACTCTGAGTTAGCTTCTCACCTCTCCTGCCCAACAGCTCAGGGCTACTGACAGAGTGGCTATGACATGGCTTTAAATGATACTTCACATGTAGAAGGCATCCCTTTCCCATTTGCAGGTAAGCAGATGGGGTAATCAGGGCTCCAAGAGTAGAAGGTTTGCCAAAGTACACCCAGTAAGTAAATGGTAGAACCAAGTGTTCACTAGGTCTGCTTGGATCCAAGGACAATGACACCGTTATTCAGTGGAAATAGATTAAAGAGCTGCTGCAAAAGAAATGTGATTTTGTGATTCCCAAGCTGAGTTCATAAGACATAACCTTTTAATACTCTCATATACATAACTTTTCAAGTATAAAACAAAGTGCACCTGTTCAGTCTGGTACTTTATAAACTACAAACTTTATACTCCCAGCATGAACACAAGTAGGACTGAGAATCTGGGACTGGCATGTAAGTACAGAAGGAAAAGTCTTCAGCACTTCAGTAAGGAAAGGAGGAGGTCGACAGAGGATATGCTCAAAACCAATAACTTTGTGACCATTCTGCGTAAACAGAGCTCAAACTGGTTCACCAAATTCTCATTAAAAAGGACAAGAAGGGGCCGGGCGCAGTGGCTCACGCCTGTAATCCCAGCACTTTGGGAGGCCGAGGCGGGTGGATCACGAGGTCAAGAGATCAAGACCATCCTGGTCAACATGGTGAAACCCCGCCTCTACTAAAAATACAAAAAATTAGCTGGGCATGGTGGCGCGTGCCTGTAATCTCAGCTACTCAGGAGGCTGAGGCAAGAGAATTGCCTGAACTCAGGAGGCGGAGGCTGCGGTGAGCCGAGATCGCACCATTGCACTCCAGCCTGGGTAACAAGAGCGAAACTCCGTCCCAAAAAACAAAAAAAAAGGGCAAGAAGACCCCTTAGGCAAGTAAAAGTAAGTAGTTTTGAGTCAGTTAAGCTAGACCTTTCCTACTGTAAAATAGAGAAGAGCAGACTTAAAGAATGTATTTCTCCCTTCTTGCCCCAGGGAATGCTGCAGACTAAAAATATAAATATGTCTGAATGTGGGGAAGTTCGGACAACTGGATTAGGAGTGTTGGCTGGCTCCTACAAAGAGCTAAACACTGCCTTGCCTCTAAGGTTGGCATCAGAGGGGCATGGAATGTATGGTTTTGAGTCTAGATCATAGATCTGAAAGATGGAATCAAATCTCTACTTTGCCACTTTGTTCAGCTGGAGAAATTCTTAACCTCCCTGAACCCAGCTTCACATCCATAAAGCAGACCCATGATGCATTACCCCTCAGAGATTGTTGGGAAAGAGTAAGTAAAAAAAAACCTCTGTAAACTACTTAGCACGGGGCCTGACACCCAGCATGGACTGAAGTGGTACGGCTTCTATTAATCAACATCCCACATTATAACCATGGGCATCTGAACCAACCCTGCCATTCCATTGTAAAATGCAAACTCAGCGGAATGCAATAAGAGTTTTCTAAGTACTTATTCAAAACACCATTAGAATCAGAGAAAGTAAAGAAATGTGCCACAAATATAATGATAATTAACATTTATTAAACACCTATGGTATTCCAGGCACTGTTTTCTACATGTCAGTAATTAAATTTTTATACAACTGTAAATGTTGGTTTAGTATTAACTCATTTTAGAGATGATGTAATTAAAGAACAGAACGGTTGCCCAAGGTCACACCACTAAGAAATGTCAGAGTTGGATACTGACTCAGTCAATGTAGTTCCAGATATAAAGGCCACAAATCTAAAAGCTTTTCAATCACCGCACTGAGGCACATGTAGTGGCCACACAACTTAGCATCCAAGCCAAGATATTTTCAAGCTAGGAAAACAGGCAGAAACCTTTACTGTTTCCCAGGCAAACCAGGACATGTGGTCATCCTAGCTCTATTACCTTTTTTTTTTCTAATTTCTTCTAAAAAAGAAGAGAAAAAGTAAAAGAAAAGAAAACCCAGATACATGCACAGAACATGCTACACGAGTATACGTGTGCCATGGTGGTTTGCTGCACCTATTGACCCATCCTCTAAGTTCCCTCCCCTCATCCACCACCCCTCAACAGACCTTAGTGTATGTTGTTTCCGTTCCGTATCCATGTGTTCTCATTTAACCCCCACTTATGAGTAAGAACATGTAGCATTTGGTTTTCTGTTCTTGTGTCAGTTTGCTGAGAATGATGGCTTGCAGTTTCATCCATGTCCCTGCAAAGGACATGGTCTCATTCCCTTTTATGGTTGCATAGTATTCCGTGAGGTACCACATTTTCTTTACCCAGTCTATCACTGATGGGCACTGGGGTTGGTTCCATCTTTGCTGTTGTAAATAGTGCTGCAATAAACATGTGTGCTTCTGTCTTTATAGTAGACTGATTTATATTCCTTTGGGTATATACCCAGTAATGGGATTGCTGGGTCAGATGGTATTTCTGGTTCTAGCTCTTTGAGGAATTTCCATACTTTCTTCCACAATAGCTGAACTAATTTACATTCCCAGCCACAGTGCAAAAGCGTTTCTATTTTTCCACAGCCTCTCCAGCAACTATTGCTTCCTTTTTAATAATCGCCAATCTGACTGGGGTGAGATGGTATCTCATTGTGGTTTTGATTTGCATTTCTCTGATGCTCAGTGATGTTGAGCTTTTTTTCATGTTTGTTGGCTGTGTAAATGTCTTCTTTTGAGAAGTGTCGGTACTTTTTGATGGAGTTGTTTGCCTTTTTCTTGTAAAGTTCCTTGTAAATTCTGGTTATTAGACCCCTGTCAGATATGTAGATTGCAAAATTTTTCTCCCATTATGTAGGCTGCCTGTTCATTCTGATAACAGTTTATTTTGTTGTACAGAGCTTTTTAGTTTAATTAGATCCCATTTGTCAATTGTGACTTTTGTTGCGACTGCTTTTGGCATTTTTGTCGCGACTGCTTTTGGCATTTTTGTCATGATGTCTTTGTCCACCCATGACTATGTCCTGACTGGTCTTGCCTAGGGTTTCTTCTAGGGCTTTTATGGTTTGGGTTTCACATTTAAGTCTTTAACCCATCTTAATTTTTATTTAAGGTGTAAGGAAGGGGTCCAGCTTCTGTTTTCTGTATATGGCTAGCCAGTTTTCCCAGCACCATTTACTAAATAGAAGATCCTTTCCCTATGGCCTGTTTTTGTCAGGTTTGTCAAAGGTCAGATTATTGTAGATGTGTGATGTTATTTCTGAGGTCTCTGTTCTGCTCCATTGATCTATATGTCTGTTTTGATACCAGTACCATGCTGTTTTGGTTACTGTAGCCTTGTAGTATAGTTTGAAGTCAGGTAGCTTGATGCCTCCAGCTTTGTCTTGTTGCTTAGGGTTGTCTTGGTCATACGTGGTCTTCTTTGAATCCACATGAAATTTGATTTTTTATTTTCCTAATTCTGTGAAGAATGTCAATGTTAGTTTGATGGGCATAGCACTGAATCTATAAATTACTTTGGGCAATACGGTCATTTTCACAATGTTGATTCTTCCTATCTATGAGGATGGAATGTTTCTCCATTTGTTTGTGACCTGTCTTATTTCCTTGAGCAGTGGTTTGTAGTTCTCCTTGAAGAGATCCTTCACATCCCTTGTTAGCTGTATTCCTAAGTATTTCATTCTCTTGGTAGCAATTGTGAATGAGAATTCATTCATGATTTGGTTATCTTCTTGCCTATTGTTGGTGGAAGGAATGCTTGTGATTTTTGCACATGAATTTTGTATCCTGAGACTTTGCTGAATTTGCTTATCAGTTCAAGAAGTTTTTGGGCTGAGATAATGGGGCTTTCTAAATATAAAATCATGTCATCTGTTAACAGAGACAACTTGACTTCCTCTCTTCCTATTTGAATACCCTTTATTTCTTTCTCTTTCCTGATTGCCCTGGCCAGAGCTTCCAATATTGAATAGATGTGGTAAGAGAGGGTATCCTTGTCTTGCACCAATTTTCAAAGGGGGTGATTCCAGCTTTTGCCCATTCAGCATGATATTGACTGTGGGTTTGTCATAAATAGTTCTAATTATTTTGAGATATGTTTCATCAATACCTAGTTTATTGAGAAACATGAAGAAAGGGATGTTGAATTTTATTGAAGGTCTTTTCTGCATCTATTGAGATAATCATGTGGTTTTTATCTTTGGTTCTGCTCATGTGATGGATTACATTATTGATTTGCATATGTTGAACGCAGCCTTGCATCCCAGAGATGAAGTTGACTGGATCATAGTGGATAAGTTTTTATGTGTGGCTGGATTCAGTTTGCCAGTATTTTATTGAGGATTTTTGCATAGACATTCATCAGGGATATTGGTCTGAAGTTTCCTTTTTTGTTGTGTCTCTTCCTACTTTTGGTATCAAGATGATGCTGGCTTCAAACAATGAGTTAGGGAGGAATTCCTCATTTTCAATTGTTTGGAAGAGTTTCAGAAGGAATGCTACCAGCTCCCCTTTGTATTTCTGATATAATTCAGCTATGATTCTGTCTGGTCAATTTTTTAGTTTATTTGCATAGAAGTGTTTATATTATTCTCTGATGGAAGTTTGTATTTCTGTAGGGTAAGTGGTGATATTCCCTTTATCATTCTTTTGTGTGTCTATTTGATTATTCTCTGTTCTTCTTCTTTATTAGTCTATCTAGTGGTCTATTTTGTTATTTTTTCAAAAAAAAACAGTTCCTGGATTCGCTGATATTTTTGGAGGGTTTGTCATGTCTCTATCTCCTTCAGTTCTTCTCTGATCTTATTTATTTCTTGTCTTCTGCTAGCTTTTGGATTAATTTACTCTTGTTTCTCTAGCTCTTTTAATTGTGATGTAAGAATGTTGATTCGAGATCTTTCTAGCTTTTTGATTTGGGCATTTATTGCTATAAATTTCCATTTCAACATCACTATAGCTGTGTCCCAGAGATCCTGGTATATTGTTTCTTTGTTCTCATTGGTTTCAAAGAACTTCTTGATTTCTGCCTTAATTTCATTATTCACCCAGTAGTCATTCAGGAGCAACTTGTTAAATTTCTATAAAACTGTGTGGTTTCTAGTGAGTTTCTTAATCCTGAGTTCTAATTTGATTGTGCTGTGGTCTGAGAGACTCGTTGTTATTATTTTAGTTCTTTTGCATTTGCTGAGTAGTGTTTTACTTATAATTATGTGGTCAATTTTAGAATAAGGGCCATGTGGCACTGAGAAGAATGTATATTCAGCTGATTTACAGTAGAGAGTTCTGCAGACATCTGCTAGTCCCACTTGATCCAGAGATGAGTTCAAGTCCTGAATTTCCTTGTTAATTTTCTGTCTTGTTGATCTGCCTGATACTGACAGTGGGGTATTAATGTCCCCACCACTATTGCATGGGAGTCTAAGTCACTTTGTAGGTCTCTAAGAACTTATATTATGAATCTAGGTGCTTCTGTATTGGGTGCATATATATTCAGAATAGCTAGCTCTTCTTGTTGAATTGTTCCCTTTACCATTATGTAACGCCATTCTTTGTCTTTTTTGATCTTTGTTGGTTTAAATTTGTCAGATACTAGGATTGTAAACCCTGTTTTTTTTTTCTTTCCATTTGCTTGATAAATATTCCTTCATTTATTTTGAGTCTCTGTATGTCTTTGCATTTGAGATGGGTCTCTGAATACAGCACACTGATGGGTCTAGACTCCTTATTCAATTTGCCAGTCTTTGTTTTTTAATTGGGGCATTTAGCCCATTTAAATTTAAGATTCATACTGTTATGTGTGAATTTGATCCTGTCATCATGATCTATTTGGTTATTTTGCACACTAGTTGATACAGTTTCTTTGTAGTGTCATTGGTCTTTGTATTTCAGTGTGTTTTTGCAGTGGCTGGTACCAGCTCTTCCTTTCCTTATTTAGTGTTTATTTCAGGAGCTCTTGCAGGGCAGGCTTGGAGGTAATGAAATTCCTCAGGATTTGCTTATCTGGAAATGATTTAATTTATCCTTCGCTTATGAAGTTTAGTTTGGGTGGACATGAAATTCTGGGTTGAAAATTCTTTTCTTTAATAATATTGAATATTGTCCCCAATGTCTTCTAGCTTATAGAGTTTCTGTTGAGAGGTTTGCTGTTGGTCTGATGGGCTTCCCTTTGCAGGTGTCCTGACTTTTCTCTCTGGTCACCCTTAACAGTTTTTCCTTCATTTCAACCTTAGAATCTGACGACTATGTGTCTTGGGGTTGAGCTTCTCATGGAGAATCTCAATGGTGTTCTCTGTATTTCCTGAATTTTTGCATGTTGGCCTGTCTTGCTAGGGTGGGGAAGTTCTCCTGGATAATATCCCGAAGTGTGTTTTCCAACTTGTTTCCATTCTCGCCGTCACTTTCAGGTACAACAATTAATTGTAGGTTTGGTCTTTCACATAGTCCCACACTTGTTGGAGGCTTTGTTCACTCCTTTTCATTCTTTTTTCTCTATTCTTGTCTGCATGTCTTATTTCAGTTAGATGCTCTTCAAACTCTGATATCCGTTTTTCAGCTTGGTCAATTCAGCTGTTGACATGTGTATGTATATGTTTCACAAAGTTCTCATGCTGTGTTTTTCAGCTCCATTAGATCATTTATGTCCCTCTCTAAACTCTTTATTCTAGATAGCAATTCTTCTAACCCTTTATCAAGGTTCTTAGCTTCTTTGCATTGGTTTAAAACATGTTCCTTTAGCTCACCGTAGTTTTTTACTACCAATTTTCTGAAGCCTACTGCTATCAATTTGTCCATCTGATCCTCCGTCCAGTTCTGCACCCTTGATGGAGATCATTTGGAGGAGAATAGGCGCTCTGGCTTTTTGGGTTTTTAGCATATTTTTTTTTTTTTTTTTGAGATGGAGTTTCACTCATGTTACCCAGGCTGAAGTGCAATGGCGCGATTTCGGCTCACCGCAACCTCCGCCTCCTGGGTTCAGGCAATTCTCCTGCCTCAGCCTCCTGAGTAGCTGGGATTACAGGCACGCACCACCATGCCCAGCTAATTTTTTGTATTTTCAGTAGAGACGGGGTTTCACCGTGTTGACCAGGATGGTCTCAATCTCTTAACCTCGTGATCCACCCGCCTCGGCCTCCCAAAGTGCTGGGATTACAGGCTTGAGCCACCGCGCCCGGCCTTTTAGCATATTTTTATTGATTCTTTCTCATCTTCTTGAGTGTGTCTAGTTACGGTCTCTGAGACTGCTGACCCTTGGAAGGGGTTTTTGTGGGCGTCTTTTTGTTATTGTTGTTGTTGTTGCTGCTAATGCTGTTGTTGTCACTTTCTGCTTGTTTTTCTTTCAATAGTCGGGTCCCTCTCCTGTAGGTCTGCTGCAGTTTGCTGGGGTTCACTTCAGGCCTTATTCATCTGATTCACTCCTGTACCTGGAGATGTGACTCAAGGAGGCTGGAGAGCAGCAAAGATGGGTGCCTGCTCCTTCTTCTGAGACCTCTGACCTCAAGGGGCACCAACCTGATGCCAGTAGGATCGCTCCTGGGTGCCTGACAACCCCTGTTGAAGGGTCTTACCCAGTTGGGTGGCATGGGGAACAGGACCCATTTAACAAAGCACTTTGTCCCTTCATGGAAAGGGTGTGTTTCACTGGTGAGAATCCCACTGTCTGGGCTGTCCAGATTCCTCAGAACTATCAAGAGGATAGGCTAATTCTGCTGGTCCACAGAGACTGTGGCCACACCTCCCACTAAGGGCTCAGACCCAGGGAAATCCAAACTCTGTCCTGGAGCCTCTGGCTCGAGTTATTGGACATTCTGCAGGGAAGCCCCATCCACTGAGGAAGGATGGGTCAGGGTTGGGCCAGAAGAGACACTTTGGCCACAGACTGCCACAGCCAGTGTGTTGGGCTGTGGGGACAAGTCTTGGGACCAAGCCCTCCAGCCTTCCTGGCTCCAGCGGGGGAAAAGGACAGCTTGGAGCTATAGAAATGGGTGCTGCCCATCCCCCAACCAGGGAGCTTAGCATGTTAGACAGTCCCAGCGCTGCTTGCTGCCTTCCCCAAGAAGTTCAAAAGGCTTAGACAGCAGGTGGCAGCAGCTGGTGCTGGTCACGCCTCCCCGCAGGAGTTTCGTAGGCTTAAGCAGATTCCAGCTGAGAGGCTGTAAGAATCCATGCATTGCAGGGTTGGGACTCGAGGCCCTGGTGGTGTGGATTCACAAGGGAGATCATCCATCCGTGGGTTGCACAGTTCCATGGAAAAAGCACAGTTTCCCTGGCTGGGTAGTGCACTCACTCACCACCTCCCTTGGCTGGGGAGAGGGTATTCCCCTTCCCTGTGTGGCTCTCAGGTGGACCGCTGCACCACACTGCTCTTACTTCTCTCCGTGGGTAATGCCTAGCCAGCCTTCTAGTCAATTTTGATGAGAGAACCTGGATACCTTGGTTGCTGGTGAAGTGTTCACATGTTTATTATGGTTTTCTTTGTTTTGCTTTTTGATGGGAGCCTACAAACGGCACTGCTTCTAGTCAGCCACTATAGCCCTGCTGCTCTACTGCCTTTTTAATAGTCTTTAAGAGCATATATGAATCATAGACATTTTTGTCTGCTTCTATGAGATGAGAAAACTGAGTTAAATCTATGCAGAGATTCCCATTGTTGATAGGACACTAGCCTCCTTAGCTTGGCCATGAAGGCCCCACATGGTCTAACCCTGTCTATTCTCCAGCCCTGTGTCCACCACTGTCACTCACTCTCATCTTTTGCACTCAAGGTGCACTGGTTTTCTCTCCAGTCCTTAAATGTCCATATATTCTTCATCTCAGCCTTTTTCATGTGCTTCTTTGCCTAGCACCCTAGAGTGCTCCCCGACCCCCTTCCCACTTTACCTTATTAACTTCTAGTTGCTAGAGAGGAAAGTAAAGATTCTCTCATCTTGGGATACAGAAGACTGCCCACATTTCTACTCCTACTTATTGGTCTCAGAGCCCCACCCCAGAGACATGGCTAATCTGACTGATGAGGTGCAAGTGGCCATGTTTCTTTGAGGGAGGTAGGGACACCGATGATGTGAGCATACTGCCTTCCATTTCACCTCCTGCATTTGACTGTAGCAGAGCCTGCTATTTTCCTCTTTTACTCACTGCATCTGAGTACAGCAGACTCATTCCTACTTCTTTTTCTGCTACCAAGCCACATGGTATCAGCGTTTGTGAGTAGGGTCTGCCTTCCAGAGGCTGCTTGTGCCTCATTTAGGCTCCCAGTTCTAGCAGCTCATATATATGTCTAACTTGGGTAGTGAAGACAGTATTTGCCATAACTCATATATTACACTGGAGGAAGAAAAGGGAAGCTCTGCTCAGATTTTCCCTCATAAGCTTTGTGCTATAACACAGTGCACCAGAGAAGTCCTACACTGGGGAGTACCGGGTAAGTGTCCAGTGACCAGCAGAAGTGGAATGTCATCCACCATGTGGCTACTATTCTTTCTAAGTGTTCCTCCATCAGTAGGAAACCCCAAAATGCCCAGAAAGGAGCACCAAACCTTACCTTGGACCCCAGGACCATTCTTTCTTCCCAGCTCAATTTAAAGGTCAGACTCTACTACCACTATATCTACGACTCAGGTCCTCTTAATAATGACATTCATTTATCACATAGTTTTTGTCTTATCAGCTTTTAATCAAAATTGTAAATATATATTTATTTGGGAGATAATTTAGTTAATGTATTATCCCCTTCTCCACAGTATAAACTCAAAGGGGAGAAAAAAACGTCTTCCCCTTTACCTATCCTGGACTTATAACTGGCTCTTATACCAAAAGACAGACTAACAATACAAAACAAAAGCATGCAGATGCAGAAAAAGCATTCAACAAAATTTAGCATCTCTTTACAGTTAAAACTCTTAGCAAAACCGGCATACGAGCAACATACCTCAGTGGAATAAAAGCTGTCTATGATAAACACACAGTCAATATAATACTGAATGGGGAAAAGTTGAAAGCATTCCCTTGGAGAACTGGAACAACACAAGGATGCCCATTCTCAAAACTTCTCTTCAATGTAGTAATAGAAGTCCTAGCCAGAGCAATCAGACAAGAGAAAGAAATAAAGGGCAGCGAAATCAGTAAAGAGGAAGTCAAACTGTCACTGTTT
>NW_016107864.1:1034939-1087772 GCF_001604975.1 Cebus imitator
AAAAAAAAAAAATCTGGAGGCATCACACTACCTGATTTCAAACTACACTATAAGGCCATAGTCATCAAAACAGCATGGTACTGGTACAAAAACAGGCACATAGGCCAATGGAACAGAATAGAGAACTCAGAAATAAATCCAAACACTTATAGCCAACTGATCTTCGACAAAGCAAACAAAAACATAAAGTGTGGAAAAGACGCCCTTTTCAACAAATAGTGCTGAGTTAATTGGCTAGCCACATGTAGGAGAATGAAACTGGATCCTCATCTCTCACCTTATACAAAAATCAACTCAAGCTGAGCACTGGGACACATACCTGAAATTCCAGAACTTTGGGAGGCCAAGGCAGGCAAATCACCTGCAGTCAGAAGTTTGAGAATATCCTGGCCAACATGGTTAAATTCCATCTCTACTGAAAAAAAAAATACAAAAACTTGCCTGGCAATGTGATGGGTACCTGTAATCCCAGCTACTCAGGAGGCTGAGGCAGGAGAATTGCTTAAACCTGAGAGGCAGAGGTTGGAGTGAGCCAAAGTCACACCACTGCACTCCAACCTGGGTGACAGAATGAGAATCCAGCTCAAACAAACAAACAAACAAACAAAAATCAACTGAAGATGGATTAAGGACATAAAGCTAAGACCTGAAACTATAAAACTTCTAGAAAATCACATTGGAAAAACCCTTATAGACACTGGCTTAAGCAAGTTTTCATGACCAAGAACCCAAAAGCAAATGCAATAAAGGCAAAGATAAATAGCTAGGACATAATTAAACTAAAGAGCTTTTGCATGGCAAAAGGAGCAATCAGCAAAGTAAACAGACAACCCACAGAGTGGGGAAAAAAAAGTCACAATCTATATCTCTGACAAAGTACTAATATCCAGAATCTACAACAGACAAAAAATCAGCAAGAAAAAACATGGAACTCCATCAAAAAGTGGAGTAAGAACATTAATAAACAATTCTCAAAAGAAGATATACAAATGACCAACAAACATATGAAAAAATGCTCAATATCAAAAACGATCATGGAAATGCAAATGAAAACCATGTGATACCATGTTACTCCTGCAAGAATACCCATAATAAAAAAATCAAAAAACAGGTGTTGGAGTGGATGCAATGATCAGGGAATACTTCTACACTGCTGGTGGGAATTGAACTATTACAGTCACTACGGAAAACAATGTGGAGATTCCTCAAACAACTAAAAGTAGAACTACCATTTGATCCAGCAATCCCACTAATGTGTATCTACCTAGAGGAAAAGAAGTCATTAAATGAAAAAGATACTTGCACACACATGTTTATAGCAGCACAACTCACAATTGCAAAATCATGGAACCAACCCAAATGCCCATCAATCAATAAGTGGATAACGACATTGTGGTGTGTCTGTATATATATAGATAGACATGAAATATATGATGAAATTGCGCAATATATATAGATATATATATAGATATATATGGATATATGATGAAATGCTACTCAGCCATAAAAAGGAATTAATTAATAGCATCCAGTGACCTGGATGAGATTGGTGACTGTTATTCTTTTCTTTTATTATTATTTTGAGGCAGAGTCTCGCTCTGTCACCAGGCACCAGGCTGGAGTGCAGTGGCACAATCCTGGTTCACTGCAACCTCCACCTCCAGTGTTCAAGCAATTCTCCTGCCTCAGCCTCCCAAGCAGCTGGGACTAGAGGCATGCGCCACCATGCCCAGCTAATTTTTGTATTTTAGTAGAGATTGGGTTTCACCATGTTGGCCAGGATGATCTCAATCTCTTGACCTTTCCGCCTGCTTCAGCCTCCCAAAGTGCTGGGATTATAGGAGTGTGCCACCACGCTTGGCCTGGTGACTATTATTCTAAGTGAAGTAAATCAGGAATGGAAAACCAAACATTGTATATTCTCACTTATTTGTGGGAGCTAAACTATGAGGATACAAAGGCACAAGAATGATACAATGGACTTTGGGAACTTGGGGGAAAAGGTAGAAGTGGGGGTGAAGGATAAAAGACTACAAATAGGGTGCAGTGTATACCGCTTGGGTGATGTGTGCACCAAAATCTCACAAATCACTGCTAAAACCACCTGTACCCCAATAACCTATGGAAAAATAAAAAGTAAAAATAATAAATAAAAATAAATTTAAAAAAAAAAGCATTCAATTTTATTTAAGTTTTACATGACCCAGGAGGCTTCACAAGGAAATGAAGACTTGAAGAAACTGTTAAACCTTGGTGTTTTTAATGGTAGGTGATGAAGAGTGACCAGTCATGGAGAAATATAGTAGGGCAAAAAGTATGATGTAATGGTAATAAACTGGGGAAACTTAGCAAGGACTGTTTGTTCAGATTCTACTCTGTGTTCCTGTGTCTTCAGAGATAAGGATCTTCCTTTTGCTCTAAGAGGGAGGGTACCTCTCACAGTAGTATTTTAAGACCTACTTCAGGTGAGAGTCAGAAAACCCTTCTAGGTTTTATGACCAGCTGGGAAGAAGGGCAGGGAAAAGGTCTAAGTGACCTTTCTGCTTCTGCCATTTTCTCAAATTCCTTCAGTTTAAAATACTCAATACGCCAATGTACCATGCTTGGGGAAAATGTGGCCTAAACCCTATCAACTCCATAAAGTAACAACAGTGTTAATTTTGCTCTTTCATGTATCTTTAACGCCTTGCACATGGTAGGTACTCAATAAATGTATGTGAATGAATTAATTAATAAGTGAGTAAGTTGAATAACATGTCAGAAGGCAGAAGTAAATTTTTCTGTTTTTCCTATACTGTGAGTAAAGAGCTTAGAAATATCAGGGCTGAAGTTGTCTGAGGATTTTCCTGAAGTTTCTTTCAGAAGATAGATTAGTGACTACTAATTGCTACATGATTAAGAGGTAAAATGTATTTAAGTGAATACAGGAAAGGATGTGAGATATGCCCAATTGTTGGACAGGCTGTTGAATTACTGTGCCTGCTGCATAAGAGAATAAGGACAAAAGACTGACCTCCATCTCCTTGGCATAAGCTATTACTCACTTATTACATTGTGAGACGAAGAAGGAAACCCTGCTCAGATCCCATTACAGGCTTTGCACTCTAACACAGGGTCCCAGAGACTTAAAGATACCATGTCTGGTGTCCTTTATATTTTATATTGCTATACCACAGCAAATGTTTTGAAATTTTTTCTTTCTCTTTTATTATTAGTAGGCACCTTTGGAAAATAAAAATAATACCTAATTGGTTCCCACTACATAAAAAGTTTGGGTCTCAGTCACTTTCAACATATGAATTTTTGCCATAGCCCTATGAGGTAGGTGCTATTATCATTGTAGAGAGGAAGAAATGAGGCATAGCTGGTAACTTACAGGATTTGGAATTAAACCCAGAGATTATTAATTTAACAGTTCCAGAGTTTATGCCCTTGACTACTCAGCTATGCTGCCTTGTCTTGCTGATCCAGATAATGGGAAAATGAGCTTTTGTTATGAGAAGGATTCAGACTAAAGCAGTGTGCAGGGAAGAAATAGGAAGGAATATGACACTAAAAAAGGAAGCTCTCAGGAAGAAAAGTTAAAAAAAAACTCTTTATTATTAAGAGAGAGAAAATTTTGAGTAACAGCTATTTTTTAGGTGGCAGATTTTGACAGTATCAGCAACAAAAGGGATTTTTAAGGTATTATACTTCACCACCACTCTATCACTTATGGGGAGAAGGGTTATGTTTGAGAAGCATAGATTAGTTCTGAATTTCTTTAAATTTTATAGTTTATGATTGACAATTATTAAACATATTTATAGGGTACAATGTGATATTTCAATACACAAATAAATTGTGTAATGATCACATCAGAGTAATTAGCTTATTCATCACTTTAAACATCTATCATTTCTTTGTGATGAGTACATTGAGAAACGTCTCTTCTAGTTATTTGAAATACACAATATGTTATTGTTAACTATAATCATCTTATTGAGCAATAGGACACCATAACTTATTCCTCCTATCTTGCTTTCGGTTTGTAATCAGTGATAAAATCTCTCACCCTCTCTTCCTCTTTAGTACCCTTCCCATCCTCTGATAACCACTACTGTACCTTTTACCTATGAGAACAAAATTTTAGGTTCCACATATGAGTGAGATTATGCAATATTTGTCTTTCTGTGCCTGGCTTATTTTCCTTAACATAATGGGGAAAGGACAGCCTCTTCAACAAATGGTACTGGGAAAAACTGGATATCCATGTGCAGAAGAATGAAATTAGATCCCTGCTTCTCGCCATTTATAAAAATCAAATCAAAATAAATTCTTCTTCTCTTTTATTTTGTTTGGGACAGAGTCTCGCTCTGTTGCCAGGCTGGAGTGCAGCAGCGCAATCCTGGCTCACTACAAACTCTGCCTCCCAGGTTCAAGCAATTCTCCTGCCTCAGTCTCCCAAGTAGCTGGGACTACAGGTGTGCACCACCACATCCAGCTAATTTTTGTATTTTTAGTAGAGACAGGATTTCAGCATGTTGGCCAGGATGGTCTCAATCTCTTGACCTCATGATCCACCTACCTTGGCCTCCCAAAGTGCTGGAATTACAGGCGTGAGTCACCCTGCTTAGCCAAAAATGGTTACATTCTTAAATGTAAGACTCAGAACTATTAGGGGGAAAAAAAAAACAGTGCAAAAACTCCATAACATGAGTCTAGACAAGGATTTTTTGAATAAAACCTCAAAATCATAGGCAATGAAAGCAAATATAGACAAATGGAATTACATCAAGCTAAAAAGCTTCTGCACAGCAAAGGAAACAATCAACAGAGCAAATAGACAACCTACGGAATGGGAGAATGTATTTTCAAACTATACATTTGATAAGGGGTTAGTGTCTAAAATATATTTTAAAAAACTCATATAACTCAACAACAACAACAAAGCCCAATTTAAAAATTGGCAAAAGACCTGAACAGACATTTCTTGAAAGAAGGCATACAAATGGCAGAGATTTGAAAGGTGCTCATATCACTAATCATGCGGGAAATACAAATCAAAACCACAAGGAGATAGCATATTACTCTAGTCAGAATGGTGATGATTGAAAAATAAAAAAAAATAGCTAGTGTTGGCATGGATGTGGAGAAAAGGGAATGCTTACACACTGCTGGTGGGAATGTAAATTAGTACATCCATTTTGAAAAACAGTATAAAGATTCCTCAAGAAATTAAACACGACACTCTCACACCATCCAGTAATCCCCTACTGGTTATATATCCAAAGAAAATGGAAATCAGTATGTTGAAGAATATCTGCATTGCAATGTTTATTGTAGTACTATTCACAATATCTAAGATGTGAAATCAACCTAAGTATTCAACAGTGGATGAATGGATAAAGAAAATTGGGTATCTATACAAAATACAATACTATTCATCCATTAAAAATAATGAAATCCTGTCATTTGAGACAACCTGGATGAATCTGAAGGACACCATGTTAAACTACTTTTTTATAGGAAAAATAGTTCATTTGAATTGACACTAATCTGTTACTTTTAGGATTCATATACATAATCCCATTTAATCCGTACAATGAACTATGAGATAGATAATATTGTTTCCTTATTATAGATGAGGAAACTATAAATCAGAGAAGTTAAATAATTTGCATAAAGTCACAAGTATAACATAAAGTATAACAAGTAAATACAAACCCTAGGATTTGAATTTAGGTATGAGTACAAAAAGCTCTGCTCTCACTATGCATGTTAAATCCATACAAATTGGTCTATACTTCCTGTAACAAGACCAAAGTCACACAGAGATAACAAGGATCTAGAACATCAACCTTTCAACTTTAATTTTAGTAATCTTAATGTTTTCTTTATTGTCTACATTACCTCCAAAATGTATATGCCATAGACTTTCAGGATATTTGCCAAAAAGAATAGAAAGAAGGAAAATTCTAAACTGCAAGAAAATGGTAATTTCCAAAAGAACTTCTCTATAATGTTCGTATTAACTTAACCTTCATCTTTTAAAAAAATGAATAAAAATATATATGTAATGATATGCATATATTTAATAAAATATTATAAAAACATACATAATAACATACATGTATATGCATATGTAATTTGTCATTCACAAATCTTGTGAAAAAGAAAATCATACTATATTGCTAACAGCTTTAACTTTGAAGGGAAATACACTTGGATGCAAACATCAATCTGCCTCTCAATAACTATGCAATTATGGACATCCAATTCAACCAATCTGTAATTCAATTTTCTCATCTGTCAAAAAAGGGCAATTATTCCTTACAGGGTTGTTGTGCTGATTAAATAATGTATGTAAACCACTGAGCACAGGCCTGGGACCATAGTGAGCACTGAATAAAAGGTTGCTTTTATTACTTGTAAATTATCAGAAAATTCTTCTGTTGTCATCAGAATTGTTTAAGCTTCTTTCAGAGGTACTATCACAGAGAGCAACGGCCCTAATTATTGGCATGCAGCATGTAAGGAACCATAAACCTACAGTCATAAGGTCATCCATCCATCCTAATGATATAATTGGATAAGTCATTTCCTTCTTTGGACCTTTGTTTTTTAATCTATAAATGGAATGTATTTATAGAGCAAACAATGGATTTTATGTTCAGCTCTGAGGTTAAAATGCCAATTCCTAATGATAGTTAGCGTCAACAGTAGCCTCTTAACCTGAAAAATAGTAATTCTTGATCACAAAGTCTTCAACAGGTGATTCTGGTTTAGATTGTACTGACACGGGATATTCTACCCAAATGAACAATTTGTGATTCTATTAAAAGCTGTAACCTCGATTTCTTTCTAAAGAGGAAAAAATTTGCATCCAGATCCTGGAGAGAAGAGGAGGGGTTAGTGACCTGGGAAAGCAATTAAACTTAGCTCTGATTTCATCCCACCAAATGGCCACACAGGGTGATGCCATAGCAATCAGGCAAATTCTGCTCTGGCGATAAAGGTACATACTAATTATCCTTGGAGTCATTCCAGACACTCTAAAGCAATCCAAGAATAAGTACATCAACTGAGCTGACCACATTGTTTAATAATGTTGCACATATACCTACATGATTTTTTCCATTTCTCATTGAAAAATCATCCCATATAAGTGACTGATTGACAGTATCATTAATTCATTTATGGATGCAAGCGTCTTTTCTGAATACTTAATCAATGTGCTAGTTGCAAAACATATGCCAGAAATGAAAAAAAAGGTTTTGCTCTCAAGTCTAGGGGGCCAGGCAAACAACTGTGATCCAGTGATAGGAAGCACTGTGAAAACGTCCAAACATATTTGAGGGCATGAGGCCATGGTGCACTGATAAACCAGCTCTGAGAGGGAGGAAACAAAATGATTTGTCAAATTTGCTGATTTCTGTGTAGATAAAATTCCATCAAGGTTGATTTCGAGCTACCAAAAAGGCATCATTAAACACAGTCTTTAGAAGAGGTATGAATAATTAGCTCTCGTAAGCCAATACTGAAAGCAATTAGACTTAGTAAAGGACAGCTCTGAAGTACCAATAAAGCCCTTCCTGTGTCTTTCACCTTCAACTAACAGTTTGCCAAACAAAAAGATTTTCCTAAAATGCTGGGGAGCACAGGGTCCACAATATTTATTAAATTCCAGGCAGGGAGTCTGTACCAACCTGAGCTCAGAGCGCTGTTTTGGCATTGAAGGGAGACATGCCTAACTGTTGACTCCACCTATGTTTACCTGTGTCTGGGAAGGGTATTTAGCATTCCGGAGTGGTATGTTTGCTCAGATTATCAGCTGCACACCCTCTGAATAAAGATTCAGTGAACCTGCTGTCAGAAGAATTTCCCCTGCGGTAGCAGAATGAAATCAACCTCTTTGGTGGAATACAGTTAAATCAATAAGTGGTGATGTTTTAACACATCTCAGAAACTGCCCAAGATACCTGACCCACGTTTAAGGACATCACAAAAGGCAAACTTTTTTTGTTTAATATGACAATTCAAGAATATTAGGGAGTTTATTAATGAAATTTAGCTCCTCTGTGTAGAGGAGCTAAATTTAATATTAATTCCTTGGGCTAACAATCTCTAAGTGAAGCAGAGCCTTTGTTTCGCTAGTAAATTTTCTCAAGCATGTCTTTCAGAGTAATGGATGTATAAAATGTTAAATGAGTAATGCCAAAAAAATAATTTACTCTTCCACAGTCAAAACCTTCTGATTTAATATTAGGTGTTTTTCTTCATGTTAGATTTCTCAGAGCCTTTACTCTGCATTAATTATGGCTACCTTATTAGGCCTTATGTCACATGTTTCCAACACTTTAAATGTGTTAATTCACTTAACTTTTTCATCTAATTTCAAACTAGAAATTATTATCAGCTACATTTCTGAGCAAACTGAGGCTCATAAAATTTAAATACCTTACCCAGGATCATAAATCCAATAAGCAGATTTTGAACCCAAACTTTTCTGACTCCAGAGCCTTTGCTCTTAAACTCCTATACTGTGACTCTTCAACAGAGTATGCATTAGTTTCCTAGACATATCTAAGGACTAAACACTTTTGCATAGAGCCTTTTTGCTGCATGTATTCAACAAATGCTTTGTGAAGTGCTGTATCTACCATGAGATCGTAACAATAATTTTAAAGGTACAAAGTAAACCACTGAAGAAATCTTGTTTAGCAATTGAAAATTGAGGTACAGCTGTGAGTAAATAAATAACAGAAGTAATATAAAGAGGCAAGTGTGGTATTATGGAAAAATTGTTAGATCTAGAGTCCATAAAAAATGAGTTTCTGTCCTAGGCAAGTCATCAGTGTAAACTTAGACAAGTCACTTTACCTGTCAGAACCTCAATCTTCTCTACAATGTAACTATGTCAATGAAAACTTTCTTCCAGCTCCTTGGTGGTGAAGTCAACTAGCCATGGGCACCTTGCACTCCCTACATGTCTTGCTGCATAGGCCAAATTACAAGGTCTTGACCATTCTTTTACTTCTGTGAAAGTGCCATGGTGCCACTTCTTAGGATTTTTTGTGCAATCAGCAATTCTGAAAAGTAAGGAATACTGTACATGGAAATGTAGTGTGATGTGTTTTCCCCGGTCCAAAAAAAAAAAAAAATTTTTCCAGGTGCAGTAGTTCATGCCTGTAATCCCTACACTTTGGGAGGTTGAGGGGGGTGGATTGCTTGAGCCCAGACATTCAAGATGAGCCTGGGCAACATAGCTATCTAAACCCTATCTCTACAAAAAACACAAAAATTGACCAGGCCTGGCGTTATGCACCTGTAGTCCCAACTACTTGGAAGGCTGAGACAAGAGACTCGGTTGAGTCCAGGAGATTAAGGCTGCAGTGAGACATGATTGTACCACTGCACTTCCAGCCTAGACAACAGAGCAAGATCCTGTCTTAAAAAAAAAAAGTTTTCTTGCTGTTTGTTATAAAAGCAGTGGATTCCTTAATCTCAGGGCTCCTCTCATGTGATACATACCAACTGACCATAAAGTCCCTACCTAGTCCTCCTTGTTGCCCCATAGAATTTAGAGCTATTAGGGCTGTTAGGACTGGTGCAACTATGCTGATTCTATGCTACTGACTTAATAGTCAATAATAAAGCCCTTTGTCTCTGACCCAGGAATCTTGTGTTTTCTATCAATGCTCAAGCAACTATTTGAGGCTAGTTTGTTAACTATGCAGTTTCCTCCTTCTAGATCTTTTCTCCACTGTCAAACATATTTAAGTACAGGAAAATCCTAACAGATGGCATCATAAGGGAACACATGGTACACCCAAAATTTAGTGGAATAAAGAGAAATCATGAAGTATAGGATATTTTCTTGTATTTTTCACTCATTCATTCTTTCAAGAGACACATTTTTTTCAGGCTGGGCTACATAGTAAGACCCCCATCTCTACTAAATAAAATAAAATAATTAGACCTTGAACCCAAGACAGGCATGGTAGTACATGCCTGTAGCCCTAGCTA
Source organism: Cebus imitator (assembly GCF_001604975.1). NCBI lineage: Eukaryota > Metazoa > Chordata > Mammalia > Primates > Cebidae > Cebus > Cebus imitator. The sequence goes on from NW_016107864.1 coordinate 1,044,948, forward strand.
TTTGGGAGGCTGAGGTGAGAGGATTATTTGAGCCCAGGAGTTCAAGGCTACAGTGAGCTATGATTGTGCCACTTCACTCTAGTCTGGATGACAGAGCGAGACTTATCTCAAAAAAAAAAAAAAATGAGCTTCCTTGCATCAATATAATTAAAAAAAAAAAAGAAAAAGAGGGAACAAAAGACACGTTTATGCCCTGTGTCAGGCCCTAAAGCAATAGATGATATGAATAAGACAATCCTGTTCTCAACAAGTTCTTCATGGAAAGCAATTGCTTATAAATAAGTAATTAAGTAATTGCTAGACTTATAAGTATGTTTTTAAACAGGTTTATACAACCCTGAAATAAAAGGACAGTACTACAAATTTTATACAAAAGTTAGATAATTTATAGAGGAAAGACATTGTCTGCGACGTACACTAGAGAGTATATGAGAAAGTTTCTGGTACTATGTAACTTGCATGTGACCCTTTATAAGCACTCAGCAATTGTTCCTGAATTGTAATCATACATTCAGATAGCCTCTGTCTTTGTATACAATGGTTCAGGTTTTATTTTGAAACTAAAGGCAAGTGCACCAATTGTTCCCATTCAAAGACAGAGGAAATATTAAAGGTCACTCTAAACTTAACCAAGTTCTACTCTATATAAAACAGCATGCACACCATTCATGGCATGAAATAACCTGTGTTCTGAACAAAAAAATCACACAAAATATCCAGAACCATTACTATGCCACTGGGAGATATTCAGGTTTTAATTTTAATGAATTAGAGGAGCAGAAAAGAAGAGAAATTACAGAATCCTCTTGTGAGGAAAACGATTTGCCCTGCTGTTCAGAAGACCGGGCCAACATTTAATGGTTCCAAATAGCCCTGAATGTTGCTTAGTGATGTTTGCCAAGGCAATTTGTTATACAGAGGACTGCTATACAGCTCTCCTACCATTGTGACCAAGGCAGTTGTAAAATATAAACATTGTCATAAAGATTGTTGGAAGGAATGTGTCTATGAAGCTTTTTCACATATTAATTCATTCAAAAAATATTTATAGAGCTCCTATTATATTCCAGACAATATAGAAGGTGTTAGGCCAGTATTTACGTAATTATTTGTGGTGTGTGCACTGCGTGTGAGTTACCTAAAATAACTGAAGCTGATCTCAACCCCTGCAAACCTAAGAGAGGCTTATAATTCCAGGCACTGAAATCCTTCTGAATGAACAAGGCATCTACCTGCCCAAAGGAACATATTCTTGGTGAAATGTCACCAAAACCTTAAATTGTTAGAGCCAGGTTGCAAACGACCAATCAGATCAGTTTGTAAAGGCTGCTGGAAGCAGCAGGTTAAGAAGGACTGTGTGGCCACTTCTGTGCTTGGATATAGGACGGAATACAGAAAAGTAACACACAGGTAGTAGAATTGAAATCTTGGTTACAGCTATGACTAACTAAAGAGACAGAAATCTGGAAGACGAAGGCAAGTGAGTGGCCCTTAGGGTTTTATAAGACCTGACCAGATTTCCAGGTTAACGATATGCAGGTCATTTGACTTTGAAGTCTAATGTGTTGAATGATATTCCAAAAAGGCAAAGCCAGAAACCTTTCTGTGAATGTTAATTAAAATTAGAACATAAATCTAGATAATACAGAAGCCCAGTAAGGTATAATTGCTGGGAAATGGGGGAAATAAGACAGCAGATAAAGTTCATGCTTCTGACACATCGAAGTGTCCTTTGGTATGGAGTATGGCCATCTGAGGCTCATGTGATAACATCTAAATGAAAACATACTTGTCCAGCTGAAGCCTCCCTGCATCTGGGTGTGGTAATGTGATTAAGTTCTTCCCAAGGAAATGTGAGTGAAAGTGAGATGTGCAACTTCTGCTTCAGTCGCTTGAAGATGCTTGTCCAGCTTTGACTATGGATAAGGACAATGTCCTAGAAATGGCAGAGAAACACAGTGGAGGAAGCCAGGCTTCTGAAAGACCTCAGGGAGCCAAAATGTTCCACATGCCTTGACTGCTATTTACAAAGGTACACTGTATTTCAAAATCTCATTGTTAAATCAGTTGACTTCATTTTTGCCCTAATATTTATTTGGAGAAGGGCTTCTGAGAGGGACTAACATATGAGGTAAGTTGTGAGTGATGAGAGAAGTAAACTTATTTTAACGAGTTGATGGGAAAATATCCCTGGAAGAGAGAAGAGACAGTGCAGACACCTGAGGGAGTCACACTGTGTTCAAAGAACAGAAAGAACATATCGCTGGAGCGAGGAGAGAGTAACACGGGACAGCCTCTCACGCCACAAGCACTCAACTAGCAAGGTCAACATTTGCCCAAGTGACCCCAAATAGAGTTCCCATTGTGGCCACAAAGACTTTAGAAGATGGTATATACATGTCTTTGTATTGCCATCAAATTAAGTACAGCAGGCCAGTCAGAGCCCCTTTCTCTTTGATCTTTCTCCCTCTTCTCTCTTTCCAGTGACTAGTTACATATGGCTTCAGCCTTTATCAAGAAAATAGGTCTGACTCTAGGAGAGAAGCATACTATTATTATCTCCATTTTATGGAAACTGAGGTCCAGAGAGTAAGTAGCTGACCCAACGCCACATCACGTGGCTAGTAAATAATGAAACCAGGACCCAAACCCAGGTAACCTGACACAAAAATCCAGTCCCTTAAATACCACACTACCTGCTCAGGTAGGCTCAGCTCTTGGAACATCTTTATAGTAGGACACCTACAGAACAAGAAAACCTTTATCCTGCTTATACTGAATACCTCTAATCACATAATCTCCCCGTGCTATTATGCTAAAAGGGCTTCTCTCCACCTGGGGTATGAAGAAAGAACAAAAGGGAATGAGAGCAACAGAAAATTCTATCCTGCCACATTTAGAAAACATTAAACATAATCAGTTCTCAGAACTCAGAAAATGATGGCCATTTGTACACTCACACCCTCATGAAATGGCACTGTCATCATTTTACCCATGTGGAATCACACATGTATCAAGTAGCAGAGCAGTATTCAAACTCAGGTGTAATTATCACAGTCCTGTTGCTTCCTCTCAAAAGGAAGAAAGATTCACTCAGCCCAGAGATATAACCAAGTAGCTCCGGCAGTGGTAAAGCAGGATCCATAGAAATGTAACATGCCCAGGTGTCACTGGCTGAGTCTACCCGCTTGTTAGTCCTGCCCATTGGTCTTCTAGTCCCCCCCCCTCCACACCTCTTCACAGTTTCTGTGCTCGAGCCTCCGTCCCCAATTAAACACAGCTCTCAGCAAAGAGCCCTGCAACTCCTTCAAACTAAAATAGAAGTGGATGGCTACCCTGAATACATAATCCAGAACAAGAAGATTCACAGTCTGATGAAACTGTATCTCCAGGCTGTCTAAAAGAAAATCCTTACTCTAGGATTTTAAACATGAGGGTAGTGACTAATGTCTAGCCAACTCAGCTACCTTGAGGCCACCCACATGCCAGCCTAAAAATAAACTTTATAGTCAAGACTTCATATGACTTTAAGTCAGGTATTATTTTCTAAATCAGTGAAACCTAAGTACCCAAAGTTTAAATAAGTTTTATGTGCTTCTCTTCCCAGAAGGCAATTACAAAGAAGGTGATCTGCTAGAACTTCACTGGGGTCAATTGAGTATGTTTGCTTCTGGACTGGTCAACAGCACCTTAGACAGCAAAAGAGAACAGGAAGCCCAGCCACCCCGCAAGGCAACAAATAGCTTTTCACAGCTGGCCACAGAAACACACAACTAACGTATCATCACATTTACTGCAACTGGAAAAAAAAAAGTCATCTTCGCAATTAAATTTACTGGACATTAAATGGTTATTGCTTTGGCTTGCACCAAAGCGTCAAGTTGCATTTCTTGCTTTATTGGATTTTTTATTTCCTCTAATGGCTAGGCATGCTTTTCTTGGCATAGAATCTGGAACTATCACATTATGGGTCCAGCTGGTTATTAAAAAGCCCTAAAAAGACAGGAGAGTCAAACAAAGCTGGGGAGCAGCCTTGCAGTGGTGCTGCAGCTCCCAGCTTGCAGGCTAAGGAATTCAAGGAGTTGCAGAATCATTGCAGAGGGCGACACCATCCATCTTCTGTGCACCAATCATTGTCATAGCCTGCTTAAGTCTCTCACAGGCATGCCTGACATACATGTGATAAACAAAATATTAATTTCAAAGTGGTATTATAGTCATATTGTCTTCCTCACGCTAATTATAGTATAGAAGCCTGGTATTTTTTTACACAAAAAAGAAGCCCTCATTCTTGGAACCACAGTGGTTGTGACACAATTTAACATGATGTAAAGCTAGCCCAAGGACAGCACTCAATAACAGTAGCTTGGTAGGAACACGATTGTCCTTAGAACAATGGCCATGTCAAAAAGCAAGTTTTTCAAAACAAAAGGGCTTTAGTTGATGTGACTATGGCAATTATAGGCACAAATTAGAGATTAAATTTTCCCATATATCAGATCCACACATTTTCTTGAAAGAAATGATTATGTACAATGAATGTTCCCCCAAACAGAAATTTACACCAGTAGAACATCAGCAAAAAATGCCAACTTGTTCAACTTCTAATTAAAAAGAGAATATGCCCTCTTAATTGTTAGTCATAAACCTGGGGTTGCCAGCAATCCCAATTCAATAGGAAAAGTTGATTTGTTGCTATGTAAGGAAAATATAGCTCCCAATTTGGACATATGCCTGATATTATATATCTCCATCAGATATATATATATGTGTATATATATATATATATATATATATATCCAGATATATAACATATATATAAATCTCTCTCTCTCCATATATATAACTCCAACAGAAAGACAGCAAATTCGAGACAGGAACAAATTAAACAAAAAAGCTTCTGCATAGCAAAAGAAATAATCAGCAGCGTAAACAGACAACCCACAGAATGGGAGAAAATATTTACAAATTATGCATCTGACCAAGGACTAATATCCAGAATCTACAAGGAACTCAGACAAATCAGCAAGAAAAAAACAATCCCATCAAAAAGTGGGCAAAGTGCTAAGCAGACAATTCTCAAAAGAAAATATACAAATGGCCAACAAACATAAAACAATGCTCAACATAACAAATTATCAGGGAAATGCAAATCAAATCTGTAATGAGATACTACTTTACTCCTGGAAGAATGACCATAATTTAAACATCAAAAACATAACAGATGTTGGTATGGATGTGGTGAAAAGGCAACAGTTTTATGCTACTGGTTGGAATGTAAACTAGTACAACCATTATGGAGATTCCTTAAAGAATTAAAAGTAGAACTACCATTTGATCCAGTAATCCCACTACTGGGTATCTACCCAGAATAAAAGAAGTCATTGTATAAAAAATACACTTGCACATGCATGTTTATACCAGCACAATTCATAATTGAAAAAATATGGAACCAGCCTAAATGCCTGTCAACCAACCAGTGAATAAATACTTCTTAGCCATAAAAAGAAATTAAATAATGGCATTTTCAGCAACGTGGATGGAGCTGGAGACCATTATTCTAGGTGAAACGACTCAGGAATGGAAATCTAAACATGGTGTGTTCTCACTTGTAAGTAGGAGCTAAATTGTGAAGATGCAGAAGCGTAAAAATGATATAATGGACTTAGGGACTTAGGCAGAAGGGCGGGTGAAGGATAAAAGACTACACATTGGGTACAGTATACACTGCTTGGGTGATGGGTACATCAAAATCTCAGAAATCAACACTAAAGAACTTTTCCATGCAACCAAACCCTACACGTTTTCCCCAAACTACTGAAAATTAAAAAAATAAAGTTAAAAAAATCCCCAAACAAAAAACTAACACTGAGGCTGGGTGTGGTGGCTCATGCTGGTAATCTCAGAATTTGGGGAGGTCAAATTGGGAGAATTGCTTGAGGTCAGAAATTTGAGACCAGCCTGGGTAATGCAGGAAGACCCCATCTTTACCAAAAATACACAAAATTAGCTGGGGGGTTGCTGTGTGCCTATAGTCCCAGGTACTCAGTAGGCAGAGGTGAGAGGTTTGTCTGAGTCCAGGAGTTCAAGGTTGCAATGAGCTAAGGTCATACTACATTCTAGCTTGGGTGACAGATTAAGACATTGACTCAAAAACTGAAAAAAGCAAGAAACCAAAAGACAATGTCAGTTATTAGTCACAGTGTGCCAAGGGAAAGAACTAGGTCATGATATTGTTTAATTAGGTCCTATCTATGTATCTCTACTTTTGTTGCATTTGCTTTTGGATTCCTGGTCATGAGCCTTTTGCCTAATCTAATGTCTAAAAGGGTTTTTCCTATGTTATCTTCTAGAACTTTTATGGTTTCATGTCTTAGATTTAAGCTTTTGATCATCTTGAGTTGATTTTTATATAAGATGAGAGATAGAGCAGCAGCTTTGTTCTTCTACATGTGGCTTGCCAATTATCCCAGCACCGTTTGTTGAATATGGTGTCCTTTACACACTTTGTGTTTTTGTCTGTATATGGGTTTATTTCTGGGTTCTCCATTCTGTTTCATTGGTCTACGTGCCTACTTTTATACCAACATCATGCTGTTATGGTAATTACAGACTTGTAGTATGAAGTCAGATAATGTCATGCCTCCAGATTTATTCTTTTTGCTTATTCTTGCTTTGGCTATACCGGCTCTTTTTTGGTTCCATATACATTTTAGGATTTATTTTCTAGTTTTGTGAAGAATGATGGTAGTATTTTGATGGGAATTGCATTGAATTTGTGGATTGCTTTTGAAAGTATGGTCATTTTCACATTATTGATTCTACCCATTAATGAGCATGGGATGTGTTTCCATTTGTTTGTGTCATCTATGATTTCTTTCAGTAGTGTTTTGTACTCCCTGGTCAGGTATATTCCTAAGTATTTTATTTATTGCAGCTGTTGTAAAAGGGGTTAAGTTCTTGACTTGATTGTCAGCTTGGTCACCGTTGGTGTATAGCAGTGCTACTAATTTGTGTACATTGATTTTGTATCCTGCAACTTTACTGAATTCATTATTAGATCTAGGAGCTTTTCAGATGAATCTTAGGGTTTTCTAAGTATACAGTCATCATTGGTGAACAGAAACAATTTGACTTCCTCTTTACCAATTTTGTTGCCCATTTTTTTTTTCTCTCGTCTAATTGCTCTGGCTAGGACTTCCATTACTATGTTGAAGAGAAGTGGTAAAAGTGGGCATCCTTGTCTTCTTCCAGTTCTCAGGGGAAATGCTTTCAACTTTTCCCTCTTCAGTATAATGCTGACTGTGGGTTTGTCATAGATTGCTTTTATTACCTTGAGGTATGTGCCTTCTATATCAATTTTGCTGAGGGTTTTAATAATAAAGGATGCTAGATTTTGTCAAATGCTTTTTCTGCAACTATTGAGATGGTCATATGATTTTTCTTTGTTTTCTTTCTCTGAAATCTCCTTGAGTAGCTTAATAGTCAACCTTCTAAATTCTTTATCTGGCAATTCGGAGATTTCTTCTTGGTTTGCATCCATTACTGGGGAGTTAATATGGTCTTTGGGGGATGTTATAGAACATTGTTTTGTCATATTACCAGAATTACTCTTCTGATTCTTTCTCATACGGGTAAACTATTTCAGTGGAAAAATCTGAAACTCAAGGGCTGCTGTTCAGATTCTTTTGTCCCACAGGGTGCTCCACTGATGTCATGTATTCCCAATTTCCCTAAGGATGGAGCTTCCTGTGAGTCAGACTGCAGTGATTAGTATTTCTCTTCTGGATCTAGCCACCCAGTGGGATAACCAGGCTCTGGGCTGGTGCTGGGGAATGTCTGCAAGGAGTCCTGTGATGTAATCTGTCTTTAGGTCTCTAAGCCATGAATAGCAGCACATGCTGTGGTAGGGGAGTGAAGTAGATTTGGTTGTAGTGAGAGTACTCGGTTGTAGATAGGTTTAATGTACTGGTGTTCTTGAATGCTGGTTATGCTGGTAGTGAAGTTTTTTCATGGAAAGACTCAGGACATCTGGTTAGCCAGGATGTTGCAGGCAGTGGAATTAGCTGTTGTTTTCCCCTTTCTTGGAACAGAGTTATTCTGTCACGAGTTGCTATAATGTCCTGAGTTGGTCAGCCTACAGCCAAGAGGTGGCACTTTCAAGAGAGCATCAGGTGCATTATTAGAAGGGGGATATAAGCTTGCCCTAAGTTGGCCATGGTAAGTATTTGTGTTTCTCAGGTGATAGGCAGGGTCATAAAGTTCCCAAGAGTTTAGGTTATTTGTGATCTGCTACAGGAGTGGGTAGAGAAATACCATCAGGTGGGGCAGGGTCAGGTGAGTCTGAGTTCAGACTCTCCTTGGGCAGGGTTTGCTGCAACCACTGTAAAGAATAGAGGGGGGTGGTTCTTGGGTCAATGGGGTCATGTTCCAGAGGAAATTATGGCTGTCTCTGTCACCAGGGAAAAGGGGGAAAGTCCAGCAATAGGCCTCACCCAGCTACCATGCAGTTGGTGAGGCTGGTCTCACTCCCACCATGCCCCTCTAATGGTGCCAAGTTTATATTCAGGAAGCCTGTATGTGGGACTCAAACCTACCCCCAAGCTGTAAGTTTCCCACTGAGAAAGCAAGCAGGGCTTTCAGGCCACACCCTTCCTTGTCTGCCCACACTGTAGGTGACAACTCCTGCTTTCTTTCTGCAGCAATTTCTGTTCAACCCTATTCTGCTCAAGAAAGTTTGCACCCAGTCACAATTACTACAAGGTTCATTTGGAAGCTTCTTTCACCCTGTGACCCCTCCCATATTCTGCTGGCTGCCTTCCCCAACTGCCCCTGTGAGATACAGTCAGGGATGGCTTCCCTGGGCTCAAGCTGGAGAATGGGAGTGCTGAAAAGGCTCTTCCCACTGCTGTTTCTACTTTTATATTTCACACTAAATCCATTTCAGCTCTAGTTAAGTTTAAATCCTTCTCGCAAATCTGGATTTTCAAGTTCCCCGATGGGGATGTATGTTTGGAGGCAGGTTTTTCCCCTCTCACACTTTGAGAACTCATAGTTTTTTGCCTGTCTCACAGAATTTGCAGCAGTCTGCTGCTTCTTTCAAATAATCTTTGAATTATTTCAGTTTTCCTGGCACACTACTGCAGTAGTTCCTGGAGCAAAAGTCCATATTGTGAGCCTCCACACACTGTTCTGTCCATTCAAGTGGGAGCAGCATATCAGCCTTGCCTCCTGTCTCCTGTCTACTATCTTCTAATTTTAAAATAAATTATATGTGTGTGTGTGTGTGTGTATGTATATGTATATATATATAATTTAACCTCTCAATTCTGCCAATTCTGCTTCTGGGACTTTAGGGAGATAAAAACCGTGGTACGATCATGCCTGAAGTTAAAGAGGAAGCCTTCAGCCCTCAGACACATCTTTCATGGCTGGAGCAGGAGGAAAAGCTCAATGTTAGCTTTTAAATACAAGACTCTTATAAAGTGAATATGAGAAAAGGACCTAAGCATGCAAGATTGCCATGTGAAAGAATGTTTAAAAGATTTACTTATTCATTCATCAAAATTCATTAAACAATTTCTATATGTTGGGTACCATTCTAGATGATAGAGATTTTTTTTAAAAAACCTGCTTTTTGAGATGACTCACATCTGATTCTGAAATCAGGATTCGAGTTTCCCAACCTGCATACCATGTAACTGTAAACAGATCACTTAGACCCTCTCTGGGCTGCAGTTTCTTCATCTTTCAGTCAGAGATAATAATTGAAATCACAGGAAATCATATGATTACAATGGCTGCTATGGTCCTAAGTGATCCCACTTGGTCCACACTGGCGCTGGCAGATCCCCCCATCTTGTATATAGCTAATTATTCAGCTTCTTCAAGTTTTGCACAAATGTCACCTTTGAAGGAAGCCAACAATGATCAGAAAGCTACACCTGCCCTTTCCCTCACTTTGGCATCCCTGGAACGACTGTCACCAATTCCATTTCTTTTCTACACAGAATTTATCACTTTTTAACACACCATATAATTTAGTGATATATTATGTTTATTGCTCATTCATTCATTATCTGCCTTCCCTTTTTATGGGGGCAGAAATATTCATCTGTTTTATTCACTGATATTTCTTAGGTGCCTAGAAAACATCTTAGCTCACAATAGCTACTCAATAAGTTGATGTTAAATGCATGGATGTATATAGTTGTTTTTATAATGCTTAGCACACATTGCTGTAAAGCACATGGTATACTCAGAAACACAATCTGAAGAAATTTTGAAAAAATATATGTTTTACTTGCAAAGTTTTATCTCCCTAACAAAGCTCTTTTTATTTTGGCTGACACATATTTTTCTCATGCACAGCATGTACCTTTCCTGTGTGACAGATTTTCTGGAGAGTGATTCTGCTCATGCTGGGCTTTCTGCCAATTTTACCATATTGGTGGTGACTAGGTAAGAGAAACTAACCGCCTTGGAGATCTAGCTTTCCTGAGGGCAGCCTTGGCCGTCCCACAATGATTAGATATTTATATTTCTTGAAATTCTACCATGTGCTTTCTTCTGTGCTCAATATGCTGGGGAGAGCAAAAGGGCCAGAGGGGTACAGAAAACAAAAATGTAGACAGACCAGTAGCTTCAAGCAGTGTCAGATACATGATGGTTTCAAATATAGTTTAATATGGTAGAATGCTTTTGTTTGAATCACAGTTCACCACTTAATAGGCCTGTGTAACCTTGCCCAATTGGCTTACCTTCTTTAAGCCTTGAATTACTCACCTAAGGTAAAAAAAAGAAAAAGATGATAATATTACCTTATAAGATTGCTGTGAGAGAAAATGATCCTTAGAAAAATTGAGGATAAAGATGCTTACAGTGGTGTTTAGAACACAATAGACAATGCTTAATAAATCTTAACTTTTATCATTAAATAACATCTGACAAAAAATACATATGAAATGGGAATAAATGACTGTCAAGGTTTAAATGAACATGAGTGGACTGGGGTCAGAAAATTCATGACAGATGCAGTGATCAGCAAAAGCTTTTCTTCATTTCTGTATTCATTTCCTAAACATAATGAGAGAAGTTCTAAATCCAGTGGAGGAGACAGAGGAAAACAAACACAATGTATTGTGAGATATGTGATGGGAGCATTATCAAGGAAGATCACTCTGATGACAATGTGGAATATATATTTCACATATATTATTGTTTGACCCACTTGCATATATACACTGAGCCCTCACTTGATATCATTGATAGGTTCTTGGACACCATGCCTTGAAGGAAAACAACATGTAACAAAACCAATTTTACCATCGGCTAATTAGTATAAACAAGAGTTAAGTGCCTATAGCATATTTCTGGTCACAAAAACATCACTAAACTTCTAAATAAAGGACAAAACATTTCTAATATTAAACATTGAAATTAATGTGAGCTATACATATATTTCTGAAAGATTAACAAAAACAAGCAAGATATTTATTTACCCAGTTATTCCTGTTCAGGGTCTCAGGTGGCCAGATCCTATTTCATGAGCTCAGAGGCAAGGCAGAAATCAGCCCTGCATAGGCCACCATTCCATCACAGGCACACTCACATACACACACCCGCATCTCAACAGTCTCATGGCATTTCATTTTACCTACAGGTTGATAACTCTTTAGTGTTCATCTCTTATATTCACCTACTGTGCAAATCTTTGGGAACTGGGAGAAGACCAGAGTATCTGAATAACACCCACATGGGATCTTTTCCGATGTGGGGAGAATGTGCAAACTCCACAGAATCCCCAAGCTGGAAATCTATATTTTTTCTCACCAGTATTATAACTAAATAACACTGAATGAAACATTATTCAATGACCTGATTTTCATTGTAGTGGATCAACACAGGAAGACCTGTTTGGAATTTTTATTTAGAATTCTGGGCGCAATATCATGAAAGTGTGAAGAGTATTGACAGCAGAAATGAAAAGAAGAGAAAAGCTAGCGCTATGTAGCAGGTTGCTACTATTGAGCATGTTCAATTCTCAGCCCACACCTTAATCTATCAGCAGCATTCTGCATAGAGTTGATCACTCTTCCATCTTTGAAATACTTTCTTCTCTTGTATTCTAGGACATCACACTTCTATTTTTCTTCCTGCATTCGTGGTAGCTGTTTCTCAGTATTATTAGCGATTTGTTTTCTTCGTTCTGTCCTCTTAACCTTGGCTTAGCACTAGAACTTCATCTTTGAAGTCTGAACTACACTCAACCCCTTGGTATTCCCTCTAATCTCATGGCATTACATTTCACCTATGTGTTGATAACTTTTAAGTTTTTGTCTTCTGATCAGATCTCTCCCTTGAACTCCAGACTTACATATCCAATTTCTTTCTCTACATATCCACTTGGGTATCTAATAGACATCTCTAACCTAACACAGCCCAAAACAAGGACCTAATTTTCTACCTTACACCTGCTCTACTCATGGTTTTCCCCAACTCAATTACAACTTGATTCTTTGAGTTACTCAAAACATAAACCTAGAGTGATTTTTGATTCATCTTTTTCTTCCATACCCATATTCAAACCATCAGGAAATTCTTTCAGTTCTACCTCTGAACTATCCCAGAAAACTGCTTACCAATTCCACAGCTATTCTTCTAGTCCAAGGGATCATCATCTCTCATCTGGATTTTTGCAACAACCTCCTAAAATGTTTTACTGTTTTCACTCTTGGCCACCTTCAGTATAGTCTCAACACAGTAGTCAGAGTGGCCCTTTCATGACATAAGTCAGATAATGTCACTCCTGGTCTCAAAAGACTCACATGGTTCCCTGGCCCATTCAGAGTAAAAGCCAAAGAACTTACAATGGCTCTAAACCTCCAAACAATATGCTCTCTATTTTTTTTTAACTTTTATTTTAGATTCAGGGATACATATACAGGTATGTTATATAGGTAAAGCTCATGACATGGGGGTTTGGTGTACAGATTATTTCATCACTCAAGTACTAAGCATAGTACCTGATAGTTATTTTTTTCTTATCCTCTCCCTTCTCCCACCTTCCTTCCTCAAGTTGACCACCGTATCTGTTGTTCCCCTCTTCACGTCCTGGTTCTCATTACTCAGCTCCTGCTTACACATGAGAACATGCAGTACTTGGTTTTCTGTCTGCGTTAGTTTACTAAGGATAATGGCCTTCAGTGCCATCCATGTTCCTGCAAAGCACATGATCTTGTTCTTTTCATGGCCGCATAGTATCCCATAGTGTATATGTACCACATTTTCTTTATCCAGTCTACCGTTAAGGGGCATTAAGGTTTATTCCATGTCTTTGCTACTGACTACACTCCATTACTTGCTTGTCTATATTTTCTAATTCCCTCCACTTCAGTGTTGCTGTTCTAGAAATATTGCAAGCACATTCCCATCCGAGGGCTTCTCTCCAGCTGTCCTCTACCTTAATCTTCCCTTAAGTATTCCCCTGGCTTCCTCTGATAGCTCCTTCAAATCTTTTCCCACATGTCATCTTTTCAGTGAGACTTTCCTCATTATACCACTTCAAATTAACATCCCTCGCTCCTCCATCCCTTCCATTCCTTATCCTTCCCTTAGCCTTATATTTCTCCAGAGTAGATATTAGCTTCAGCCATATTACATAATTTGTTTTCATCATGGTCTGCCTTCCCCCATAAGAAGATAAATGACAAGATCTCAGGGATTTTATCTATACTGTTCATTGGGCATCTTCACTGCCTAAAGGGGTATTTAATACATAATCAGTGCTCAATAAATAGTTGCTGAATGAATAACTGAGTTGGTTATAATTAGATATAGAGAGTGAGGGACTAGAGATAAAGATGACTCTAACATAGAAGTGGTACTTTTATTGAACAAGGAAAATGAAATCAACATAAGCCTTAAAGATGGTAAGTTAAGCTTGGAGCATTGCTTTTTATTTCAGTTTCCTGTAAGCTATTCAAATAAACATGGACGAGGTGGCAGAAAGAAGTAGGAACCAGGAAAGAGGGCCTGAAAAGACACAGTCAGAGCAATGATGTGGAAAAATATAAGTGTCCACAGAAGGAACACACCTGAAAATAGAACTTTCAAAGGGTGCAGAGAAGAATACCACTGGAGCTGTCTCCACCCTTCTGCCTCTAGTGTCTATTGTAGGAGAGTTAGTATTGACAGTCACAACTCAGACGTGTTCACATATGAATGTGATGGCGTAACAGAGACTATGTCCTCACACGTCTTATTAAAAAGGCAAAATTTATGAAACAACAGTTTTAGACATTGAACAATGGGTTGGGCAGGATATTAATTCTTAAAAGAGGGGAAACCACTAGGTGAACCCTGTGATCATCAAATTTACTGCCTAAAGAGAGCATTCAGACTTTAGCAGAGAAGGTGTACTCAAACAGAGTTCAGCAATCTCAGTCATTTCAGAAGGCATTCAGGGAGTTTAGGACTCAGGGAGGCCAATGTGGAAAGAATTTACAATGCAGGGAACCAGAGAGGAGAGAGTTACAGGAAGACTTCTGGAGATTTGCAAAGGATCCTTTTCAAAACTTCACCTGAGTACCAATCATCACATGCATTTGAGAAAAATACCTGAGGCCAGAAACAAACAAACAAACAAAATATCAAACAGTGGCAGGCAGAATAATCAGAAAGTTCACACATGGCTTAGAATAGTTCCTGTTTCCCACAGCCAGTGAAGCGGTAGGGAGAGGACACTGATCACCTGACACATCAAGCAGAATCTTCAGAAGAGTATTGCCTCAGTAAAGGGCAAATTGCTAAGTTAGAGAAGGGAAGAGAAAATTATTCTCTAGGGCCATCCAGATTTATCTGTTCTCCAGAAGACAGAATGTTAAGTGTTCAATAATGACACTTGAAGACAAATCAAGAAGTTTGTAGATAAGAGAATTCCATGGCTCTAACCTCAGCAAGAATAAATTTAGTAGGAATTAAATAGGCAGAGGCGGAAACAACCAGTAGGGAAAAAAATAGGGACCATGCTGACTCCACAGGACAGAAAGTAAGCAATCATGAAAGTGGGAAAATAACTGATTTATAACCCCAGGTCAAATTAACAAGGGCCAAGCAGAATACATTCCAGGGAGGGACAAGAAAGGTAAAAATGAAATTAATTATACATAGCTCATAGGGAAAAGTCACAAGATACTATTTGATTCTTGATTTCATGCAGACAGAACTAACCACAGGTATAATTAAAAATGGAGCTGATATTTTCAAAATCACTGCAGAATAAAAGCAAACAAAATGGAGAAATCAGTATAAGCTATAAGAAAGCACTTTAAACATAAAATTAGATGATAGCCAAACCTCCGTTATGACAATATATGCAATTCAATCGGCCCAGCTAATTTTAATTTAAGGAAAAACATGGTTTTTTTTCCCCCCCAAAGGAATGAAAACTGCAGAATTGCAAATTTTACTTTTGGAAAAAAAGTGATTCCTCAAAAGAAGATTGAAATTGTCCTTTTTGCAGATTTCCCTGAGTAGATCCTGTAAATGGTTCTACTGGGCTCCTTCTTGCCTAAGAAAGAACAACTGATTAAATTACTTTCCAAGGTTCCTTTCATCTGTGATTGCAACAAAACAGAGAGAGCATGAACAATTAAAATCAAATACACCAACACCTCTGGAATAAAGTGTCATATTTCTAACAGAAATAAATCTAAGATGAAATATCCTTTTGAAAGATTATATTGGAGAAAATATGCATCACATGTAAAGACAAGAAGACATCCATCTGAGATATACACCAAATGAATTACCATACCCCAAAACAAAAAAAAAAAAATGGACAATCAACTACAGTAATAAATACTACAGTGTCATATGCCAACTGTTTGCACATTTTAGAGCAAATTTGTTGAGAAAAATAAATTACCCCAAAACAAATTTTTAAATGCCAATGTTTTAATAGAAAAGTAATGGAGTAAGTTTGCTATGGTTTGTTTTATATGCCCATTAATGAAGAAGTGAAAAAACATCTAGTTGTCCTAATTGTGCATCTTCACAGAAGCAAAGCAACCATAAATTTTCCTGTGGAATACCTGTCATTTCAGAATGTGTAGCAATGTGACAGGAAGAAAAATCAAAATATCTGGAATAAGAAATATGTTTTCATAAATTAAAACATATTTTTTTGTTAAAAAGGCATCTGAGGAAGAAACAACTGGAATCCTGAGTTAGCGACTACCAAGATTAGAATACTATACACCCTCAGGTAATTTCGGCTCTAAGCCCCTGTGGAACTGTAGTATTCAGAATGTGTTCCAGACAGTAAGAAATTATTTATATGCCATCTGGAATAGGTTAATGGTCTTTTTCCCAGAAAATAAACTTCCAAATAATTGTAAAACACTGTATTAGTCTGTTTTCACACTGCTGATACCCAAGACTGGGTAATTTATAAAGAAAAAGAGGTGTAATAGACTCACAGTTCCATGTGGCTGGGGAAGCTTCACAACTATGGTAGAAGGTGAAGGGAACTTCCTATGTTGGTGGCAGGCAAGAGAGAATGAGAACTAAGTGAAAGGGGTGTTCTCTTATAAAACCATCAGATCGCATAAGACTTATTCACTACCATAAGAACAATATGGGGGAAACCACCCCTATGATTCAATTATATCCCACTGGGTCCCTCCCACAACATGTGGGAATTATGGGAGCTACAACTCAAGATGAAATTTGGGTGGGGACACAGCCAAACCATATCAAACACTTTAATAGATAATATTTTGGCATGAATTTTGCTCCAATTAACTATGTTAAACAGTTGCTATTGTAACTCCCATTTTACTTCTGGAGAAACAGAGCTTCCTAGAAACTAGAATGTTGCTTTGATAACATAAGACATAAGCTTGAATCCATGTCTCCCAGCTCCAAATGAAGACAATTTCCCTGTACCCTCAGGAGCAATCGCATTAATAAAAGATTTTATTCTGGACCATACACAAAATGATTTGTGTCCAGTTGATATTGATCCAGAGCAGATGAAGCAGGTCAACTGTGATAGATGCCAGAGGAATAAGTTAGGAGAACCTAAGTGAAAAGCAGTATGAGCCTGGGCATGGATCCAGGAATCTGTTTTCAAATCAGTAGGGGGGCAGAAGTTCATGTGCGGAGCAATCAGAAAACCAAAGTTCTGACCTAAAAGTGGCTAAAGATATGTCTTGTGTTAAGACAGGAAGCTCCCCAGAGGCCACGAGAGCTAACCCAAGAACAACAGGGTTTTTCCATGTTAAGTTGAAGGACATATTGTTACTTGCTTGAAGTTCTTTTTTGCTTTTTTCTCCTCTTTTTCTTTTGTCCCTCCCACTGAGATACAGTGGGGTTGGAAACTATTTCTCGTCAAAGAATTCAACACATGGGGAACAGCACATAATTACTTTGAGTCTTTTGAGTCTTCATCTTAACAGTCTAAAGTTTACAAAAAGAATAAAGCAAATCATATAGAAGACTTTTAAATTAAACCCTTCTGCCTTCTGACAGGGACCCCAGAAAAAAAGGAGACAGAGAAGTAGAGTTTTATTTCATAACTTCATAATTCAAAGTCTAAAAAATATAGCAATTTGAAGGTTTTGTTGGCTTTCTGCTTATTTGTTTGTTTTTTTCTTTTGTTGAGAGAGGGTCTCACCACATTATTCAGGCTGCTCGAGCTCCTGGGCTCAAGTGATCCTCCTGCCTCCCCCTCCTAAGTAGCTGGTATTACAGGCGTGAGCCACAATGCTTTGTTGTTTCTAATGGACTTCAGCACAATTGCTCAGAGGTTTGTTCTTACTTTCCTGTGTGGGTAAAAGGAAAGTAAGGGAAGGGTAAGGGAGAAATGGGAAAACTGACTTCAAAGGGTGAGACTGAGTTAAAGAGGATGATGCTTGTTCAGCCAAGAGAAAAATTCCAGAGTCAGTTTGATAACTCCTGGTTTGAAGAGAAAAAAGAAAAAAAGTACTTTAAGCAAGAAACACTACTGCCCAAATGGGGATAATTATAACAGAAAGGAAAGGAGCCCCCCCGCCAAAAAAAAATTAAGCCTAGGAGAATGCTGCTGCCCATCAAGGGAAATGGCAAGCATAGAAGACAATTAGATTGGGAAACAACCTCCTAGGAGAAATTAGAGGAACCCCATTGCTGGAGTAATTAAACCACAATCGTGCCTTAGGGAGCACACATGAGGTGATAGAGAAAGAATAGAAATGTACATCTGAGGATCCTAAGCTTTCTCATGAAAACTCATGAAGGAGGAAAAAGCCTTGCCTGAGCACAGGTTTATTAGGAATAAAATATTATCCAGCTCTACCACTGATGTTTCACTGAGTCTAAAATGCAAATGCAGTCTCCTCTTGTTCTCTCCAATGGTACTCATGTGATTTAAGCATCAATATCCTGGCCTTTTGTTGTGGATATTTGAGTTTAACAGATATTTATCACTGTGTCAGCATTTCATATCTCTTATCATTGATAATCATTCACACAGTAATAGCATATCACTGGACACAGCCTAAAGAACTTACAATGATTTGCATTGCACATAACAATGATTGAGAACAGTCATAACTGACATCTAACATCTCATTTTGTGTCATCTTGACCAAGTTAATAATCCTCTCTAAGATCTTGTTTTGACATCTATAAAATGAGTGTAAAAATATCTCTCCTTGATATGGTTTGGCTCTGTGTCCCCACCCAAATCTCATGTCAAATTGTAATCCCCACATGTTGGAGGAGGGGCCTGGTGGGAGGTGACTGAATCATGGGGACAGTCTTCCCTCTTGCTGTTCTCATGATAGCAAACTGAGTTCTCACAAGATGTGGCTGTTGGAAAGTATATAGCATTTCCCCCTTCACTCTCTATCTCTCCTGCCATTTACAGAAGGTGCTTACTTCCTCTTCACCTTCTGCCATGATTTTAAGTTTCCTAAGGCCTGCCAGCCAACCTTCCTGTTAAGCCTGCAGAACTGTGAGTCAATTAAACCTCTTTTCTTCATAAATTTCCCAGTCTCAGGTAGTTCTTTATAGTAATGTGAGAATGGACTAGTACATTTCTTTAAGATTATTAAAAAGAATGAGATAATATGCTTTAGTTAACGCAGTGTCTAAAAGAGATACAGCATAAAGCCTCTTAACAAATGTTAATAATAATGATGATGATGAAAATGAAAGATGCAGCATCAGATATTAAGGATTAGAGAGAGACTGGATTTAGAAAATACGAAATACTTCCTAGTTCCCAGAACTAGGAAATAAAATTAGAAGGTATTTAGTACTCAGTGTTGGAAAGTCCTCAATAACTATTGGCTTTTGTCATATAGAATAATTATGGAAGAATGATGACATTCAAGCATTTTCTATCCAGGGTCACTTTAAGAAAGATTTAGAATAAAGAAATTAGAATATGTACTTTTTGTGTGTGCCTATCCACAAGATAAAGAGATGTGATGATTTTTCTGTTCCCAATTAAATTCTAGGCTAAGGTCTGCAACATAAATAAACATAAAGGATTTGTTCACACTTTATTGCTGATGTCATCTTGGCTTTTTGTGATAGAAACGGCAAGAGGTTTGTTCAGAAAATGGGGATTTGAGTCCCAGGACCACCACTTCCTCCTTCATTATGTTCATTGTTAAACAAATTAAATTGTTATCCTCTCCATAACTACTTCACAGAGTCATTAGAAGACTTTAATCATTTACATGTAGATGTTTTATAATAATGACAAAAATAATGTCAATTAGCTTGTCACATTATCTCACAGGAAAGTAAAATTCATTCTTTGTAAAGAAAACAAAATAATTTTCAATATGGTGAATCTACATAAGAACAGAAGTTTGGTATTCAACAATTTGTGACAGATTACTCACAGGTTCCCTGTCACTTGTGAAGCTATGGAAATCGCACCCCATTCAATCCATCCTGTAGAAAGAAAATTGTAGTTCCAAGGACATTCCTCCAAGATATCTGATTCTACTTCCTCTTCATCTTTGAGCAACTGTGTAAACTATAAGTAACTGATAGCTTTGCAAGATAAATTCTTGTTTATAGACATGCAAATTCTGTTCTTTCATTAGAGGTCCAATTGTTTTCCTTCCCACTCTGAGGAAAAATTAGTATTGCCACAATTTGTTCATTTAAATATTTCTAATAAATAAGCGTGTCATTACTGTACTCTCTTTTGTATCATTATCACATTTGTCTGGTCCCCTCACGAGTTAAACAAAAATCTTTAACACATATTCATTTTTATCTGTATGAGACTAATGACTTTACTCTTTTTAGGAAAGTATCTTTCAACAGTTTGTTCATTCATCATTTTTCCCACAAACATTCGGTAAGTAGCTAGCTACTCTGTGGCCTGCTCTGATCAGATACTTAAGCCTAAGGAGTTTAAAAATAGAATCAACAGAGCACTTAGCACTATTGCATTGATGATGGAAAAGCCAAATTCTGCCAAAATATTTAAAGAAGTTTGTTCTAAGCCAGTATGAGGGATGGAGGTCAGGGTTTACACAGTCTCAAAAGGTCCTTAGACTGTGAGAAAGTGTGCCAAAAAGGTTGGGCTATAGTTTGGTTTTATAATTTCAGAGAGATGGGAATTTTATACATTTTATACATTTCAGAGAGACAGAAATTACAGGTAAAATCATAAATCAATACATGGAAGATATGTATTGGCTTGGCCCAAAAAGGACATCTTGAAGTGGTAGCTTACAAGTTATTGGTGGTTTTTAGGGATTCTTCAGTTGACAGTAGCTAAGAGAGTTAAGTTTTTTCTAAAGACTAGGCATCTTCCCCCAAAACACACAATCTAGTAATTTCTTCTTTTACAAAGGCCTGCCAACTAGCACCTAGACAGTGTTTGGCACGTAGGAGATATTTTATAAATATTTGTTGAAGGAATGATTATAGTATGCTTTTATGAAACTCACAGGTTACTGATTTTGCTGCTCATACAAAGGTCCACCATCTAGGCTTGCTCAGTGCCTCACACTTAGTGGACATCCATTTAGTATCTGCTGACTGATTTCAAAGCATAGCAGACGTATAAACCCAACACAAATAACAAATTTTCCTCAACTAAATCACCACCCTGTATCATTAAAGAAATCATTGTAATAGTGACTCTTCACTATCTTCCCTTTAAGGATTAGAGCTTCAAGCAGAAAAGTCATCCCTCTAGTTAATTTTTCCCATAATTTATATATTATCATATAATAATAATGATAATAATTTATCATGATTATTCAAAGTTATGTCATCCGTGTTACACTGGCAATATGTTTATTCAATTATTGTCAGCCATACACTTTGTATTCATTTTTGTTCATCAAACAGGTTCAAACACAGTCTCTGTCTCACAGATACCAACAAGAACACCAACATGCACATCAGGTTTCTTTTTTAAATTGGAAAATAAGAGTTATTTACAAATTTTCTAAACCCTTTGAAGAGTGAGAAAAATCTATGCCTGCCAAAGATAATTTACTAAATAGAGTCAAATATAAATCTTACCAAAAAAATGGAAAGAAAAAAACTTCATGCCTAGAATAAAGTACAAATCGTTGTCTCCAAAAGGGAGCTGGCATAGACCTTGACAAGGCTTATTAATAATGCCCACATCTTCCTTGAAACCTTCTAGACACTAGGGGAAGAATGCTCTTCCCTGACCATGCTATAAATATAGCTGGCAAGAGAGGGAGTTTTATTGCCTCTGAATGACTGTGTGGCTCACTGTAAAATGTTATTCTCATAACCACAGGAAATTAAATTAGCAGCTCCAGGAGTTCTCAAAAGGTTGAAATATGCTATTGTGCCCATGTTGTGTGTCACAATTGATGTAGGCAGTTCAACACGTTCAGCTACTAGTGAAAGGATTTATCAAATTTGGCTATTTAAATTGGCCAGTCTGAAGATGGCCATAACAACTGGCACAGACCTGCAAACTCAAAACTAGATGATGCTTTCCAGAGGTCACAGTATTGTTGAGGGACTTAGCCGTGAATGTAAGTAACTGAACAGGCAACTCTATTTGGGCAGTGCTAAGTAAAATAACAGAGGGAGATATAAAAAAATATGGCTAGAGAGAAAGATTACATTCAGCTATGGCTTGAGAAGGCTTTCTGTGGGACGGAATTTAAGCTGGGCCAGGAAGGATGAGCACACTTTGGCTATGTGGAGATGAAAGGCTGAGCGCTCCAGGAATAGGGCACCACATGAGCCAACACGCATAAACAAGATGAAAGGACACCTAGGCGGAAAAGAAAGAAGCTCTGTATAGCTAACATGTGTTTTCACAAAGAAAGTTGTGAAAAATAAGGCTGGGAAGGCAGTTAAGGGAAGATGGCAAGGGCAGTTGTGAAGGCCCTTCACAGGTCTACCCTCGGAATGCTCCCCATCCCTCTCTAGGTGAATGTCCCCTGTGCACAGCACCCCCACCTTGCTTTGACGGCTTTGCCTCCTCCTCAGTAATAAAGACTCCCAAGTCTCCATGTGTGGAAACTATGCTGGGGAACATGAACACAAGCACCTGGACATCAGCAGACGTGGAACACGGACTGCAAATAACAGGGAACTCAATTTTTCTGAAAGATCAATGGTTTTCAAACTTGATAAATTCATGAAACCCTTAGTTTAAATAAAATCTTATGTGGAATCCTAATAAGCAAAATGGAGCTGCTCTGTTTGGAACAGGGATAAGAGTCCAGAAGCCCATCTACCCAGCTTCTTCCCCTTGACAGCAACCTCAGCATGGAGTCAGAGAGGAATAATCTGTGAATCTTATTGTTCTCTGGAATGCAGTTTATCTAAAGTGCTGCTTTAAGGCAAAGGATATACAATAGAGCTGCAGAAAATAAGAGGTTTGAGTCAAATGGTGAAGGGCCTAGAGTTCGAAGTTACATGTTTGTTTTTTATTCTATAAGGAATAGCTCATCACTGAGAGGTCTTCAAGTAAGAGATAATGAAACCAGAGTGAGAAAAGAGACAATAGGAATGGAATGGTGAAAGGAATACATCATTCAGAAAGGACTCACCAGGGCTTAGCAAGTGATTGATATGGAAGTCAAGGAAAAGGGAGAAGTCCCCAAAATTAGGCAAGACTTTGAGCTGAGGGACTGAAGTCATTGGAGAAAATCAGTGACGGGCAGGGGCTTGAGAAGACAAAGAATTCAGTTTAGGACAGACTACACTGCATAGGCCAGACATAGAGGTGAAAACTGCCAGCCAAGAACCAGACGGGTGATGCTGGAACTCAGTAAATGTGGTCGCATCTCTGGTGGTGAATTCAGCTCAAGAAGCACAGAAGCTGCTATTCTCAACGTGTACAAGGGCTACCCGTAAGATACGGCTGCTACGTGGACAAAATAATGGAGGATATGAGAAAAAAGCATGTCTCATGTCCCTCTTTTTTGGCTAATGAACTTCCTCAATCTTAGGCTTACTTCTTCATTCATTCCTTCTTTCGTTCATTCAACCGTTGTAAATTAGCCAACTGAGTTTTGAGCATAGTGCTAGATCCTGTATACAACTTTTAAAATGTGATGTTGGCCCCTGGAAGAAATTTAGAGAAGCACAAACAGAACTAATTTGAATATCAGATAATCCTTGACTTGAATTCAAGCTCCATTTCTAAACACCTGCAACAATTAGGCCAACTTATTCAACCCCTCTGTAAAATGGGATTTGAATCTAGAGCCCAGGAAAAGGCCAGACCAAAGGTACATATCATGAAACAGACTGAAATAAATTTAGGGACTGTATAGGCAGAGAAGAGATAAGCAAATGGTTAAGCCCTGGGGCCTAAATATACTAGCTCCCCCGCCTTCTGTTAGCTGACATGTGATGGAACAGTTACCAGTAGTGGTTAATCTGTTACCATTGGTAAAGCCAAGCCAAGCTACAAATGCCAGATTGGCTGATTTCTACTAATAGACCATAAATAAGGTATAAAACATTTCTGAGTCTTCTGGATTTTATCATCTATACAATGGATAAGACATTACTAACTCACAGAGTTATTAGGATGTAATAACACAACATAACTAAAACACTGAATACAGTCATGGAAGATCATGAGTACTTAATAAATGAGAGTTTGTATTTTGAGATGCTGCTTCCTAGTTTCAAGGCAGGGAGAATCTCTTGCCCTCACCTTTGGCTCTAGCCCAGTCAGGCAGGACTTGCCCTGGAGCAAGAGCAGCCCCTAGAAGGTTCTCTGAGGGTGGAGAGTTTTCAGGTGTTATTAGACCCAACACAGCACCATTGGAGCTGAAAGGTCGTTAGGAGATGGCGTGAATTCCCAGAAGAGATTCTCCTGCCTACACTCCTAGATCAAAGACCCAGCCCAGCAGCTCTGACTCCTACCACCTGGGAGGGAGCACTACCTGATGGGTACCCTATTTTCTTTAGCCCCTCTCTTCAGTATCTCTGTTATTTGCAAAGACAGAGAAATGATAGCTTCAGGCTTGTGCTCTCTTTCTTTCTATTTTTCTCTTTCTTTCCCTTCTTTCTTTCTTTCTTTCCCTTTCCTTCCCTCCTTCCCTCCCTTCTTTCCTTCCTCCCTTTTTTCCTTCCTTTTTTCCTTCCTTCCTTCCTTCTCAGAGTATAGAACATCTGATTATCTTCTTCATTCTAGACCTTGATTTCTAAAGACTCTGTCTGTTATAAGGATGTCTGTCCTTACAGCAACCAAAACAAGTTGGTTAACATTTCTACTTCATGTTCTTCCAACAAGTACTTCATTTACTGCAGAATGAGCACATGACCACTGATATAATAATAAAAGCAAAATTTTTCCAACCATGTATACTTTTAAGGTGTTATAAAACTACATTAATTTTGTCTCATGTTGTATCTATCCCTTACTGCTACCTCCTGAATGATAAATTACCAGTTCTTGGCTTTTTATGTCTTCCTTGTGGAATTTGCTTCATCTTCTAGGCAGCAACTACTTACTAGAGCCTAAAGACAAAGAAAAAGGAGCGAAGTCAAGAAGCTTCATTCATTCCTTGGAAGCGCTTCAGCAGAGATATGAAATAATAACACTTTTACTTGAGCTGAGAAAATAGTTATTATTCACCATGAATATGTGTTCAGTTGGGCTCAGGAGGTCCTAGAAATGTTGGGGGTTTCGCCAAACTAAATTGTGAAATGATAACATGGTGGACTCTAAAAGTAAATTTTGTCTTTAGTGCATTAAAACAAAGCAATGTTTCTCCTCTCTAAACCATAGAAACTTGGAAACTTAAGAAAGATAAGAAAAGATGAAAGCCTATTCCAGTTTATGCAGCAGTGGAAGACAGTGTACAAAAACCACAAGGCTCAAAATCCTTACCTACAAAGATGAATGTATGATTATTATTATTATTTAACTCACACTGAAAGGAGGAAAATTATTCAAGTAGCTGGTATGCTATTGCAAGCACTACTGTCAATCAAAGTGATTAGACTTTTATGGCTCAAAATGAGGAATCAGGTGTGAAATAATTCCAAACTCCCTATATTTAACAGACTAAATAGCTTAAGATCTCACTCCAAGTTGAATTTGTATCATGTAAACCAGATCCAAGGTTCAGGAACAAAGAAAATAAGTCTAAGTCTTTTACAGAAAGATGATTGTAGATATGTAAGTCAACTTCTGAATGGAGAATGAGCTGTGTTAACAACCCTCACTTTCCTGCGTTTGGCCCTATCCCCAACCTGACCAACGCTGACTCACTATGAAGGAGCAGACTCAAAGCAATAAATTTATTTGCTTGTTAGTCACCAGTTCAGTCCTCTATTTTGTTATTTGAATTAAGAGATAAAGTGGGGCTAAGGAAAATATGAGGAACACAAATGTCATGAGGTCATTATCAAATTATGTTCATCGAAACAGCACGTTTTCATTTGTATAGATAAGGCTGTTGCCTAGAAAATGTTTGAAAACCACTGTGGCAAGCTTACTTCAACATGTGTAAATCAATAAATGTGATTCACCATGTAAACAGCACTAAAGACAAAAACCACATGATAATCTCAATAGATGCAAAAAAGGCCTTCAATAAAATTTGACACCACTTCGTATTAAAAACTCTCAGTAAGCTAGGTTTTGAAGGATCATACCTCAAAATAATAAAAACCATCCATGCTAAACCCACAGCCAACATCATACTGAATGGGCAAAAGCTGGAAGAATTCTCCTTGAAAACTGGCATAAGACTGGGATGCCCTATCTCACCACTCCCATTCAACATAGTATTGGAAGTCCTGGCCACAGCAATCAGGCAAGAGAAAGTAATAAAAGGGCATCTAAATAGAAAGAGAGGAAGTCAAATGATCCCTGTTTTCAGACAGCAGGATCCTATACCTAGAAAACCCTATAGTCTCAGCCCAAAAGTTCCTTCAGCTGATAAACAACTTCAGCAAAGTCTCAGGATACAAAATCAATGTACAAAACTCACTAGCATTCCTACACAGTCAAACCAAAAGCCAAATCAGAAAAGCAATCCTACTCACAACTGCCTCAAAAAGAATAAAATATGTAGGCATACAGCTAACCAGAAAGGTGAAAGATCTCTACAAGGAGAACTATAAAACACTTCTCAAAGAAATTAGAGATGACACAAATGGAAAAATATTCCATCCTCATGCATAAGAAGAACCAATATCATAAAAATTATCATACTGCACAAAGAAATTTACAGATTCAATGCTATTCCTATTAAACTATCAATGACACTCTTCACAGAATGAGAAAAAACTAGTTTAAAATTTATATGAAACCAAAAAGAGCCCAAATAGCCAAGGCAATCCTAAACAAAAAGAACAAAGCTGGAGGCATTACACTATGCAACTGCAAACTATACTACAGTGCTACAGAAACTGAAACAGCATGGTACTTGTACAAAAAAGATATATAGACTAATGGAACAGAATAGAGAACTCAGAAATGGGACCACGCATCTACAAGCATCTGATCTTAGACAATGCAGACAAAAATAAGCAATGTGGAAAAGGGCTACCTATTCAATAAATGGTGCTGGAATAACTGGTTAGCCTTATGCAGAAGATTGACACTGGACCCCTTTCTTATGCCATATACAAAATTTAACTCAAGATGGATTAAAAGCTTAAATTTAAAACCCAAAACTATAAAAACCTTGGAAAACAACCAAAGCAATACTATTCTGGACATAAGAACAGGCAAAGATTTCATGATGGAGACACCAAAAGCAACTGCAAGGAAAGCAAAAACTGACAAATGGGATCTAATTAAACTAAAGAGCTTCTGCACAACAAAAGAAACTATCAACAGGGTAAACAGACAACCTACAGAATGGGAGAAATGTTTTGCAATCTAGGCATATGACAGTCTAATATCCAGCATCTATAAGGAACTTATAGCGGGCCAAAGACATGAACAGACACTTTTCAAAAGAAGGTAAACATGTGGCCGAGAAGCATATGACGAAAAGCTCAACATCACTGATCATTAGAGAAATACAAATCAAAACCACAATGAGATACCATCTCACACCAGTGGGAATGGTTATTATTTAAAAATAAAAACTAACAGATGCTTGTGAGGTTGCAGGGGAAAAAAATGAATGTTTATACACTGTTAGTGGAAATGTAAATTAGGTCAGCCATTGCAGAAAACAGTGTGGTGATTCCTCAAAGACCTAAAAACAGAAATATCATTTAACCCAGCAACCCTTTCACTGAGTATATACCCAAAGGAATATAAATCATTCTAACATAAAGACAAATGCACACATATGTTCATTGCAGCACTATTCACAATATCAAGCTCATGGAATCAACCTAAATGTCCACTGATGGTGGAATGAATAAAGAAAATGTGGTACATATACACTATGGAATACTTTGCAGCCACTAGAAAGAACAGATATGTCTTTTGCAAGAACATGGCTAAAGCTAAAGGTGATTATCTTTAGCAAACTAACACAATAACAGAAAACCAAATACCACATGTTCTCACTTATAAATGGGAGCTAAATAACGAAAACACAGGAACACACAGAAGGAACACAGATACTAGGGCCTATCAGAGGGTGGACAGTGGGAGAAGGAAAAAAAAATAACGAATGGGGACTAGGCTTAATACCTGGACAACAAAATAATCTATACAACATACCCCCATAATATGAGTTTACCTATACAACAAACCTGCACATGCACCCTGATCTTAAAATAAAAGTTAAGAAAAATTGTCATACACATGTCTATCTATAGAACTAGTCAATCTTTCTAAT
Source organism: Cebus imitator (assembly GCF_001604975.1). NCBI lineage: Eukaryota > Metazoa > Chordata > Mammalia > Primates > Cebidae > Cebus > Cebus imitator. The sequence goes on from NW_016107864.1 coordinate 1,073,240, forward strand.
ACAGTTACTTAACATTTTAAAAAGAACAAAAGGGGTTATAGAAAGATTAGGGCCTAAGGAAGAAGAAGGCATCAATTTACATGAAGATTAAGAAACTTTATTATTTTTATGGAGGAAAAATAATTATGCCTATCACAGTTCATGTGACTATTTGTCTTAATGTGCTTGGGATGTGACAAGTTTATGCCTGTTTCCTAGCTTTGTTATTCACTATACTACCTGTCATTCTCAAAAATCTTCCAGTTTGAATGATAAATTGTATTGTCAAATTAATTATGGTCACAAAGTAAAAACACACAAAGTATCGTGGATATATGCTCATGTATGGGTAACTAAAATATTCTTATCCTCAAGACTGACTTTCAATTTTAACATCTGTTACCTACATTATCTAGTTTTTCTTACAAAGGTTATTCAGTATTTCTATCCTTCTTCCAAATATTACAACAATAGCATGCTTCCACACCCCTGGTCTATTTTTGCTTAGAGATTGTTTGTTTTTGTTTTTTGTTTTTTGAGATGGAGACTTACTCTGTAGCCTAGACCGCAATGCAGTGGCACAATCTCAGCTCACTGCAACCTCCACCTCCCAAGTCCCAGTTCAAGCAATTCTCCTGCCTCAGCCTCCTGAGGAGCTGGGATTACAGGCATGTGCCACCATGCCCAGCTAATTTTTGCATTTTTAGTAGAGATGGGGTTTCACCATGTTGGCCAGGCTGGTCTTGAACTCCTGACCTTGTGATCCACCCACTTCGGCCTCCCAAACTGCTGGGATTACAGGTGTGAGCCACGGTGCCCAACCTTTGCTTAGAGTTTTATACTTATCTTTCAATGTAAAAAAAAAAAAAAAAAAAGGCTCAAGTAGGTGACATTTTTATTGTCAATAGTTAAGTTTTATACTTATCTGTGTTTACCACAGTATTGTATTTCTTCTCTTTAGTGAAATTTATCCTCTAATAGTTATTTAAGTGAGAGATTGTGAGTTTGGTCTTTGTATGCCTAAAAATGCCTTCACGTTCATTCACTCTGTAATGATAATTTAACTGGGTATAAAATTCAAGGCTAAGAATGAATTTCCCATAGCACTTAGACAATATTATTATATTTTCTTTCCAAATCCATTCTTCCTTATCTAACATTTATCCTTTGTCTAATTTCTGTTTCTTTAAAGACAATCTTTGCTTCCCCTTTGATAGCTTTTGATATTATTTCTTTTCCTTGACATTAAGTTACACTACTGTGACTAGATATTGATGTATTTTTATTGATTCTACATGATACTATATGTATTATGATCTGAAAATTCATGTTTTTATTTTTCAGATGTTATCTTCTCCTTCAGTCATATGAGGTTGATGTTTCTTTTGTTACTGTTTTTTTTTTTGTCTTCTCTTTCCTTCTATGAAAACCTTTCCAAACATAACAGTTTTATGTTAAGCTTCATCCAGTCCTCCAGGGCACCATATTTAAGATCTTACAATGGTAGTTCAGGCTTCCTACCAAAGATGATACTGTAGAGATCTCACATCCGGTAATCAAAGGTCCAGACAGATTATTTCAATCACTAGTCTATATTGGAAAGCAGTGTTGGTCAAGAAGGCTGCTAGGACATGAAATAAAACCAATTTAACACTCACATAGCATGATGCAAGGTAATATCCTGACCTTCAAAAGTATTCTCAATTTCATATCACTGCATTGTTCAAATGCACAGAGATTATACTCTATGAACTCACATGTATGTCAAGGGTTTTATTTTAATGTACTAGTTTAAAATATTAGTTTTTAAGTTAAAATATTAGACTGGAAAACAGTTAATACTGTAGGCATAAAGAAGCAGCAACTATCTGTCAACTTTTACTTCAATGAAAAAAGTAAAGATGTCGCCCACACCAAGTTAACATCTTGCCTTGGTAAAAAAAGAACAGGCAACAATATCAACATTAACGAAAGCATTATGTTCAGAACATCATTGATTATGACAAAAAACTTCATAAGCAATTATTTTAATATACAAGAGAATAGCATAGCTAATATATTCACACTATTGTCTTCTGGGTCAGCTGGACATTATAAGAAACAATTTTGTTTCATAACAATGTTTTGTAATTACTTCTTCCTCAAAAGCTGGTGGTGATTAGCCCTTCATGTTAATGTGATGATAAAAAAGAATGCTTTTTACCCTGCTCAATATATCCTGCTTTTTCTTTATTTCTTAAGTGTAAATCTATCTTGATAAAACCATTTTTAATTACCCAAGTGTATCTGATACTTCTTGAAAACCACTGAAAGCCATCTTGGCCTCCTCTGTCATTCTGACTGCCCCAACAACCACGTTTCTGCAAATTTTGCTTACCCAGAATCCCTCTTCCCACCTCAGTTTGCTCACATTTCCATAATCCAGAAGTTTAGAATGTTTAATACCATATGAGGCCATCCCTGACCAATGGAAAGAGGAACTGGTGAATAAATGTTTTCCTTTCTTCCCTCAGACTGATGGTTATTAGACATATTAATATTTTTCCCCACAAGATTAAGCAACCAGTCCCTCATTACAGTGGCCTTGTATTGACATCATTGTATTGGCTTCTCTTCTTCCCCAGTCATTTCCTTCCCCCCTCACTTCTGCTCCTAGGATTTATCCCTAAATAAACTCACTGCCTTTAAGCTTTTAACTCATATTGTGTTTTTGAAGAAACTTAGATAAAGACACTTTTCAAAAGCTTAACCATTGTGTGCATTAACTGGCATTTAATTTCAAAGCTGTAGCCAATTTAATGAGTCCATTTCTTTCCAATTACAGAGTTAATGTATGCCCATTTTTGTACTGAAAATAAGAGTCTCGCCATTTCTAATATGATCTCTTTCTGCACTGTACAGGACATTAAGTGCTTGACATTAAATACTTTAAATACAGCTAAACTAATATGGCTTAAATCAAAGCAGCTGTACATTCTGCGAGTCTCAAGCAACAGGCAAAATGCCCAGACTTTTCAGAGAGGAAACTAACAAAGATTATCGGTAAATTTATTAAACTAGTAGATTCTGAAAGGATTTTGAAATAAAAATATAAAATAAGAGTCATCGGAGGTGGAGGGAAAAAATAAAATGAGTCATCTCTGCCCTCTTGAGCTCATATTAAGAGAGAGAGATAATAGATTCACATACATATATGCACACACACATATATAGTGTATTAAACATGGTTACTTATATGATATGTAAAGCATAATTTTATTCTACAGAAAATGAATATAGAGATAAGCAGTACTTAGGTCCACTCCTCCACCAAAACAAGATGTTATCTAGATAATCTTACCTGTGTAATATTTGATACATTCCTTAAATTCTCTGCTTCTAATTTTTCTGAAGTGTTAAATAGAAGCAATTACAACTACCTTTAAAAGTTTCTGTGAAGACTCAAAAAAGACAACATATGAAAAGTTCCGGCATTTAATATATGGTAGCTGTTACTGCTGCTTCTTGTTACATCATTTTCATTGTTTATTTCAATAACATTTGCTATCATTTAACATTTGCTTTCTTTAATTCATTTGCTATCATTAATGTAAATTACCATGATCATTGATTCAAATGTTTGAGTACCTACTCAGTGCCAGGCAATGTGATAATCAATACAACACAAGCAAAAAAATATAAATGGTTAAAAAGAATAAAGTTGAATTGTTTAGCAGAGAATTGTTTCTATGTAGGGGAGACTACATAGAAGCTCTGAATAGGCTTTGCATACAAAAGTGAAGCGGAAGCAGTAGCTTCAATATTGTGTTCACAGCACAGTGGGGCTCATTGGTGCTCAGTCCTTGAGTGCACAGTTGCAACATGGTAGAGATAACTCAGAATCCTGACATGAGGTTAGGACTTCCCAAGCCTGTCATTAATAGAAGTAGAAAACCTCCCATCACCCTGGGATTCATGCCAATGACAGCATTGTTGTTTTACTGGCATCTCCCCTCCAGAAAACGCTGAGTTACAATTCACTCAAGCAGAGCTATTTAGCTACACTTCTTCTTTGTTCTGTTGTCTGTGTTTTATCATTATGTACTTTCAATTAAGATTGATATCTGTACTAAAAGAATCTGAGTCCTCACCAAGCCCCAAAGAGAAATCACTCACTGTGAACCAAAGTACTATGGCTCTATTATGTTCTGGGGGCAAGCAGCAGCTGAGTGATGAATTGTGTACTCTCTTTTTTTGTTGTTGTTGCTGTAGTTAAATATATTTCAATTGATAGTTAAGATGAGACTCAGCCGAAACACATGAGTAACCAATGCAAATGAGACTACTCCTTTTATTAATGAATGGGAGTCCTTATATCTTTTTCCATTTTATTTTATTCAGTTATTGTCTCTAAGAACAAGAAAGATTACTCTTATGTAGCCTCATTCAAATTAACAAGATTTATTTCCTTCTTGATAAATTACATTGAATTAATCCTTTTCTACTGCACTGAGGACCAAATATTGGATGAGCTACTTAATCATGAGCCTTGTAAGAGCACAAATCCACCCCAGACTTACTAACAAAAAATTGTCAGAAGACAGACAATAACAAATGCCGGTAAGGATGTGGGAAAAGGGGAACCTTTACATTCTGTTGCTGTGAATACAAATCAGTACAACCACGATGGAGAAGTTTGGAGCTTCCTCAGAAAGCTAAAAATAGAGCTACCATATGGTCCAGCAATCCCACTGCTAGGTATATAATCAAAAGAAAGCAAATCAGTATATCGAAGAGATATGTTCATTCTCATGTTTATTGTAGCACTATTCATGACAGTCAAAATTTGGAAGCAACCTGTGTCCGTCAACAGATGAATGGATAAAGATAATTTGATACATGTACACAACGGAGTACTATTCAACAATAAAAATGAATGAGATCCTGTCATTTGCAACATGGATGGAACTGGAAGTCATTATTTTAAGTGAAATAAATCAGGCATAGAAAGACAAACTTCTCATATTCTCACTTATTTGTAGGAGCTAAAACTCAAAATTATTGAACTGATGGAGACTGATATACTTTGAATATATGTTCACATCAAATCTCATGATGAATTGTAATCCCCAACATTAGAGGCGGGGTCTGGTGGGAGGATGTTTGGGTTATGGTGATAGATACCTCATGGCGTGGTGCTGTCCTCATGATACTGAGTGAGTTCTCAGGAGATCTGATTAAGTGTGTGCCATGTCCTCTTCCACTCTCTCACTCAAGCTCTCACCATGTGACTTGCCACTTCAACTTCTGCCATAAGTAAATCTCCCTGAGGCTTTCCCAAAAGCCAAGCAGATGTTGGTTCCATGTTTCCTGCACAGCTTGTAGAACCATGAGCCAAATAAACCTCTTTCCATTATAAATTACCCAGCCTCAGGTATTTCTTTTTTTTTTTTTTTTAATATATTTTATTGCACTTTAGGTTCTAGGGTACCTGTGCAGAACATGCAGGATTGTTGCATAGGTACATACGTGGCAATGTGGTTTGCTGCCTCCATCCCCGTTACCTATATCTGGCATTTCTCCCCATGTTATCCCAGCCAACTCCCTAGCCCCCACTCTCCCTCCCCTAGGCCCCCCAAGAGACCCCAGTGTGTGATGCTCCCCTCCCTGTTTCCATGGGTTCTCATCGTTCAACACCTGCCTGTGAGTGAGAACATGCGGTGCTTGATTTTCTGTTCTTGTGTCAGTTTGCTGAGAATGATTATTTCCAGATTCGTCCATGTCCCTACAAAGGACATGAACTCATCGTTTTTTATGGATACATAGAATTCCATCATGTATATGTGCCATATTTTCCTTGTCCATTATATCATCAGTGGGCATTTGGGTTGGTTCCAGGTCTTTGCTATTGTAAACAGTGCCACAATGAACATATGTCTGCATGTGTCTTTATAACAGAACAATTTATAATCATTTAAGTATATACCCAGTAATGGAATTGCTGGGTCAAATGGAATTTCTATTTCTAGGTCTTTGAGGAATCGCCACACTGTCTTCCACAATGGTTGAACTAATTTACACTCCCACCAATAGTGTAAAAGTGTTTCAATTTTTCCATATCCTCTCCAGCATCTGTTGTCTCCAGATGTTTTAATGATTGGCATTCTAACTGGTATGAGTGGTATCTCAATGTGGTTTTGATTTGCATTTCTCTAATGACCAGTGATGACTAGCATTTTTTAATATGTTTGTTGGCCTCATATATGTCTTCTTTTGGTATTTCCTAATAGCAATGTAAGAGCAGCCTAATACAGAGATGAAGTGTAGAGTCATAGTTACCAGAATTTGGGAAGCATAGTGGGGCAAGGTGGAGTGGGGATAGTTAATGGGTAAAAAAACATACTTAGATATAATAAGATCTAGTATTTGATAGCACAACAGGGTGACTACAGTCAACAACAATTTATTGTACATTTCAAAATAACTAAGTGATATAGTTTGTGTCTGTGACCCACCCAAATCTCACTTTGAATTATAATCCCCATAATCCCCACATGTCAAGGGCAGGACCAGGTGGACATACTTGGATCATGGGGGCAGTTCCCCCATTCTGTTCTCATGATAGTGAATGAGTTCTCACAAGATCTGATCGTTTTAAAGCATCTGGTATTTCCCTTGTTGGCACTCACTCTGACCTGACACCCTGTGAAGAGGGGCCTACTTCTCCTTTGCCTTCTTCCATGATTGTACATATCCGGAGACATTCCCAGCAATGTGGAACTGTGAGTCGATTGCATGTCTTTTCTTTATAAATTACCCAGCCTCTGATATTTCTTTATAGCAGTCAGAACAGGCTAATACACTAAATTAGTACCAAGGTAGTAGGGCATTGTTACAAAATAGGTGCGAATGTAAAAGCAACTATGGAACTGGGCAATGGGCAGGGGTTGAAACAGTTTGGAGGACTCAGAAGAGAGGAAGATGTGGGAAAGTTTGGAACTTCCTAGAGGCTTGTTAAATGGCCTTGACCAAAATGTTGACAGTGATATGGATAATGAAGTCCATGCTGAGGTGGTCTAAAATGGAGATGAGAAGCTTGATGGGAACTGAAGTAAAGGTCCCACTTGCTATCCTTTACCAAAGAGACTGGTGGCATTTTGCCCCTGCCACAGAGATCTGTGGAACTTTGAACTTGAGAGAACGATTTAAGCTATCTGATGGAAGATATGCTTTCTAAGCAGAAAGCATTCAAGAGATGACAGAGCATAAAAGTTTGGAAATTTTGCAGCCTGACAATGCAGTAGAAAAGAAAAACTTATTTTGGGGAGACAAATTCAAGCTGGCTGCAGAAATTTGCATGAGTAACGAGGAGCCAAAGGTTAGTTACCAAGACAATGGGGAAAATGTCTCCAGGGCATATCAGAGACCTTCACAGCAGCCCTCCCCAACAGAGGCCTGGAGGCTTAGGAGGGAAAAATGGTTTTGCTGCTTACTCTTTGACTACCTCTTCATATGACAATTTTGTAATATTACTCTTCATAGAAAAATAGTAAGAGCCCTTTTTCTATGACAGTGGATCAAATGGTGTTTTATATTATGATGGTTTTGAATAGACATCAATGACAACTGACTCCCCTGCTTACACTGTTACATGTCTGATGATTAGAAGAATATTCTACAGAGTAGCTTCTAGCTCCTTCTAGTTAGCCTTGCCCATATAATTCCAGGGCCAGTAAAATCCATTCATACTGGAATGTGACATCTATTCCTGCATCTCCATGTCATGACAGCTGACACTGTTAGGAACATTACTGGAAGACATTTCTATGCCAGGAAGGTTAACAGTTACTTGACTCTTCATAGAAGTAGGCTTTTTCATAAAAGAGCTATTGGCATCCCTTAGACACTAGTGACAAATATTGCTCTAGATCACCCAAATGGTAACTTGGTCCTCTTGTTCTCTCCTGAGTGTATGTGTAATAAAATATTTTGGCCAGCTTTTGAATTTAGATTCCTTAACTTCTGCATTGGTATTTTCGGTCTCTTCCATAGTTCTCCAAATTATTTCTAGTTGGGAAATCCAGCAATCAGCACAGAGCCCTCCTAAATATAGTGTCCCTGCTACATATAAAAGGATTACCCTATGGTCTACATGTACCTCAGAGTGCACATTTCTGCGAATTACAGCAGATACGATCATTGAAAGGACATTCACAAAGTATTTTTATTAAAAGCATACTCTTCAAGTTAAAAGGGTAAATGGAAAAGAAAAATATGCTTTTTAAAGCTAATGCACATTTTGCCTGTAAATTTGCCTGATAAAAACTCTTGAATAATTAACCCTATATTAAGGAATCTGCATTTTTATTTTGGCAGGAGATATTGAGGAATTAAGAAAAACACGATTGAAACCATTGTTCTTCAAACTATCTGATAATTACATGGCTTATATCCTTTTCTTAATTTTCTCAAAATTCCTTGATGGTTTTTTAACATTAAAAAGTGCTAGATTAGAAAGCAGGAACAAATTTAACACTTGCACAGAATTCCTAATGTCATTCATTCTCCTAACAAGCTTGGTGAGAAATGAAAAAATGAAGGAAAAGACATTTCTTACTTGTATGTTTCCTCCAAGCAAAGCAAGAGAATAGATGTAACAGATTTCATGCATTAGTGAGCACTCTATTACCCCATTTTGCTAAAAATTAAATCAAAAGGGCCATCTGTTCTCAGTAATTCCTCTTTCTTCTGTACCAGTAAAGTGCCCTTGGCACTGGAAGAATTCTGTAGTGCTGTAAGGAATACCTCAGGCTTCAAACAGACTTTTCCATGAAGGTAGGGTCTATACATTGCCAAAGGTAGTTATGGCAAAAAAAAGAAAAAAGCCAAATGGGTGACAGTTGCTCTTCTATTAATCAAAATGCTCAGAATGTCTCTATTAAATTGAATTTTCCAGTTAAGTGAAGCAGAAGCATAACATCCTTGTTACAGAACCTGCTGCATTGGACCCTGTTACAGGACCATGCTTCTCAATGTGTTTTAACCGATGCCCTCTCTTGGTAAATGTAAAAATATCCTCTCTTCCCCCAGAGATTCTGCTCTTTTGCATATGTCCAGGAGCTGTGTTCTTATCTCCATAATGGAATTACTGAGAGGCAAAGGAGACTTTATTTTCTACATATTCTCAGCAACCAAGAAGTTTCCTTTAGCTTTTCTGATGTAGTTTTCATTACAAAACTAATGATTTTTGTGGTATTTCAATTTTAAAATTTTATAATTTTAAATATGAATTTTCATATACCCACTGGGAGAGTGAGATGTTTTCCTGGAGAAAGGCTGTCTCTGCCCCCGCCCCACCCACAAGTGAGAAACACTGTTCTAAGACTAACGATTTCAATTTTCTGCTTTAGTAAATAGGATGGAGAGAACCTAATTGAATTCCCATTTAGTGCTTAGGATTGAATAAGCCTAGGGCTCTGGATGATGAACTTAAATCTTCAATATACAACATTATAGCTACAGATTCACAAAACAAGCAAACTTGACTGGAAGGTATATTACAAAATCTGAAAACACCACAAGGTACCCCTCCCCTACTTTTTTAACAGGGTCTCAATTACCATGAATATTGTTCAGAATTTAAACCTGAAAATATTTAGGTCAAGCTACACAAGGCAGCTTATCTTGGATGATCTTCTCCAATAGCATCTTGTATTATTTATGAAAAAAATAAGCTAATCTCCTCTTTATGTATTGATTTAAAGCCCTCCTGTGTTTGCAGATATGTGACTATTTTCTCATACTGGTAGTTGTTCAGGCTCTGGGTATTAAGTGCCATGATTCTTCTCATATGCTCCTGGTAATTAATCCTTCATGCAGTATGCATGCTTTAGTGCCTTTCACTGCATGACCTCCACCCTCACTTCTCCCAGGGTAATACATGCTAACACCTGGATTCGGCCTTTCCATTTTGAGAGATACTGAATTCGGTAAACAAAACTAGAATGGGCTTGAAGTGTCTTATTTTTATTCCATCTTTTCATCGTCCCTGTGAGTTTCACCTTGAAACTAATTAGAAGAGGGCAGAAAGGTGAAATTTCACCCTTTCATCTAGGTGGAAATCTGCTTTCCTTTTTTTGTTGTTGTTGTTGCTGGCTCCTGAAATGCCAAGGTTTCAGTCAGATATTTAAACAGTAATTAAAGGATCGTAGTGTGTTATATGATCCTTTGGCCATCCGGGGATGCATCCCCCTTCTCAACGTCTTTGCTCAAAAGGGCATAAAACTATGATTGTGGTATAAAGTTGCCAATAGTAGAAATAGATTTTTTTTAAAAAAAGATATTCATGAGATGAAAAAGCATTGTTAACTTCTGTGGACAATATAAGAGAGGTTTTAGAAAGGAAATAACTGCAGGAGACAGAAGATTCTGCAGCCCACCAAAAAAAAAGCTTGATGTCATTACAGAACAAGGCATGGTTATATATAAAATCCCTATACCTGCAGAGAGATCAGAAAATATTTTATTATCATAAACTACTACTCTTTCTCTACAGTAGCTGTCAGAGTAGTTTTAATTTGTACTCACACATCTGTCTATCTGCCAATCAGGAAACAAGCACAGAAGGCAAAATAGGGAAGAACACCTGTTCCAATGATTTGGCTTTATCTTTGCAAGCACAAAGCTGACTTGGATAGAAGACTTTCAGTACTTCAATGACAAGCAGATTCACAACTTTACACAATGTCACTGTTTCATAACAACCCCGCATAGACACAGGCAACAACTCAGGGATCAGTATAGCTTGTTACCTTTTAGTCTGCAGACTTTCTCTGGTCTCCAACATTTAGAGCTGGTTTGCATAATCAGTTTAAGTTACAAATCCTGCTTTGTCAATAAATTATTTCCCATAATACTAGAAGCATAAAAAAATCATTCTTTGTATCTTAAGGAGTTCATTTTGTTACAGACATTTCTCAGTTTACTGGGCCAGGCATTTTCATCCTGTATTACTGCAATTAACTTCTTTCTTAGGTAACTCTTCACATTCTCCATTTTAAGTGCCTTGTTAAGCAAATTTCCAAAACTTAACAGACTCTTCTAGCTCAACTGATAATTAAGAGCTGCCTAAATAGTCCTCTCCATCTCTCCATCTTAAACCTCTGTTTTCTTACTTATTATCACTGTGATCAACTTTTAATTAACCCACCAGAGACACCCAGAAATCTGGGGAAGAAGGTTTATTATCGTTTTATCCTAGTGTCTACTGTTTGTTCTATGATGCCTTTTTTCTGTTTCTTAATAGGTATTACAAGAGCAGTATCCATTTTTAATAGTTGACCAACATAATAACATCAAGAAAGGTGTGGGATTAAAAAAAACAAATTATACTACACCATCATATAAATATAATACAGCTCTGACAAATTAGCCTTCAGAATTTATGAAGAACTTTAGATCACACTTAGATAAGACTTCAGGAAAGTATAGGGTCATTTCATTGAAAATGTTAAAAAGGATCTATTACCTAATTACTGGTAGACATAATTCCATGTTTTAAAAGAAATATAAACAGTAATAAAATAACCTCACTCTACCCCACCCTTGAATGATGCCCACCTAGTCACAAATAGAGATTACTAACTTTATAGGACAATTAGACGCTCATAGGTTGCTTTCACAGAAATCATCTTCTGTGATTCTTACATTAGGCAGGTAAGATTTCATTTCAATGACAAGGAAGCTGAGTTCAGCATTATTTCCACAAGATCACATAGCTACTTAATGAGAGAGTCAGGCCTCTAATAATCACTTTTCTGTTTTCTGACTTCTGGCAATTCTCTTTCTGTTGTTCCTCAAACTGATGTTTACTGTCATTCATTCCACAAAAGCTAAGCATCTAACTATACCAGTCACCCAAGAAGAGTCCAAAGGAACCCCTCACAGGTCTCTGACCTTTGGCATCAAGGGTAAGGAGAATTATGCCAATTGCCCCATCACAACTCAAACATGAGAAAGGTTAGCTAAGCACGTATTTTCCATTATCATCTTCTGTTTTAGTCCATTTTTGCTGCAATAACAGCATAACTGAGATTGAGTAATTTACAATGAACATAAATATATTGGGCCACTGTTCTGGAGTGAAGGCTAAGAGCGAAATACTGGTATTTCACAAAGGTCTTCCTGCTGCATCATCACATGGCCGAAGATGCAAAGGCAAGAGTGTAAGAAAGTGAACCCACTCCCACAAGCTTTTTTTATAATGGCATTAACCTATTCATGAGGGTTCCACTTAGGTGACTTTAACATTTCTTGTTATGCTCAAACTCCCAATGCTATCACATTGGGGATTAAGTTTCTAACACATGCATTCTGGAAGATACATTCAAATAATAGTACCTTTTATAGCTTGCTCTTGTAGGGTACTCAGCAAGAGTATACCTCCAATCAAGTTCAAAACTGCACAATTTACAAAGTTTTTTACACATCTTAATTTTTAAATATACTTTGTATATGGATTTTTTATATTTAGTAGTTTTAATGCTTATATGTTAATTATGTTAACTCTTCGTAGCCTTAACTTTTAGTGAAAAACCTAGGAAGTAATTTTAATTTTGTATTAGATGTAGAGCATAGGAGAAAGGGCAGGGCTACAGAGAAACTGTCTGGAGGATCCAGCCCCTCCCAGCATAGCCAGAAGGTACATTTGGCCCAAGGAAGATAGGGTCCGGGTGCCATCCCCAGACCTTACCATGGCCACTTATCTAGAACTCAGAATTTAAAGTCTCAAGTTTAATGACATTATCTTACAGACAAATTAAGCATCAAAAAGATTATAGAAGTAACAGTTTTATGACCTTAAAAAAGCTAATAGAGATAGTAGAAACCTGTCTAACAGACTTAGGCAAATAAAATATCTAAATTACATTTTGAAGATGTTTTCATTTTATTAACAAGTTTAAAACTATTTTCACTTACCAAAAATTATTGAAGCTACATGAACTTGAAAAGTATTTGGGCTAGTTATGTAATTTATGTGGATTCATTTATATGTAAGTCAACTGGTTACCATGTTACCATGTACAGACATATACACCTACTCCTAAAGATACAGACAGACACAAAGACTTTATTATTTTGATTTTTCAATTTTAGATATGCAATCACTAAAGCTAACAAGCTTTAAAGGGCAGTGGGATTTAAACTGTGTCTTCATAAATGAAAAAGGCTAAGTTTATCTGTCTTGCATGGCTTCACGGAGAGAAGATTTTAGCTTTTTAAAGGAGCTTGGGAGGATTAGTTAAGAATGATCAAGTATCAATGTTAAAGTAATTAAAAAATAATAGGAATCTACCACAGGATTCTATATGGAGACTAATTTTATTTAGATAGGTCGCTTTTAATTTAGTCTCTGTTTTTCTAACTGGACCACTGAGCTCAGGACAGAGCCCAATAAGGAAAACAGTCAACAAAACATTTGTAGCTTTTAGGTCCTAATAACTTAAATATATGAAAAGCAGGTAAAGTTGAAAAACAAAGTATCTAGAGCATCTAGATCTTTAAAAATCAAAGAATCTACTTTTACACTGAATCTCAGATTCCCAAAAAGAGGGAATATGCCACGAGAAAAGGTTCTGCAGTGCTTTTATAGTGCACTTTGTTAGAAAGACGTTTTTAAGCGTTTAAACTGCACCTTTTAAAATCTAAACACACATAGAAAGAAGTAGCCCCATGCAGTAATAACCCTTTCCCATAAACAATTGTTGTCAGCCACCTCTAAAACCATAGCTCTTGCCAGTGATTCACCAGTTAACGCACACATAAAGTTAAAGTGTTTTCCACAGTGTAAAGTAATATCTGGTACGTCCAGAAGCCAAAGAGATTAGGTAATGCAACATGAAAGAGAGTGGAGTTTTAGGCCTGAGAAGAATCTGTCCATGACATTTTAGACTCCACAGCAAGACAGAAGACTGCAAAAAAAAGTGAGTGGCACTTTTTTCTGTGTTCTCGTTTTTTGTTTTGTTTTGTTTTGTTTTTTAGAGACAGGATCTCACTCTGTCACCCAGGTTAGAGTGCAGTGATGTGATCACAGCTCAGCTTCACAGGCTCAACTTCACAGGCTCAAGTGATTCTTTCACCTCAGCCTCCCAAGTATCTGGGACTAAAGGCATGCACCACTACACCTGGCTAATTTTTGTGGTTTTTGTAGAGACAGTCTCACTATGCTGCCCGGACTGGTCTTGATTTCCTGGGCTCAAATAATCCTCCTGCCTCAGCCACCTGTGTCACTGGGATTGCAAGCATGAACAACTGTGAAGGATCTGAAAGAGTATATTCATATTATATATTTATACATTATATTATCCTTCATGTAATATTTAAGACAGAAAAAAGGAAGAGTAGGAAGGAGTAGAAGTAAATGGGAGAACAATGTTTAAGAAAGTAAATAGAGGGATCAAGCACATAATTTTTAAAAGTTGGGGGAGTATACTTGACTGAAAAATAATTTTTAACAGTATCTAAAAAGAAGAAAGCAGAAAGGTCTTTAAAGTGTGCCTGTGTGTGTGTGTGTGTG